>NW_018745508.1:0-37151 GCF_001683475.1 Chenopodium quinoa
GCTTTGTTTGAATGTGTTTGACTTTCATTTAATTCAATTAGCTTTGTTGAATGTTTTTCGGGGTTTCTGATGTCCTGCGGAGAGTTACAATTCCGAGACTGGAACCGGACGCCTGTACCTGCAAAATAACGGAGACTCCTGAGAGCTCCGCCTCCAACGGTCAAGTTAGTACCTGATTAAGGAGTAATTAATACGGAAATTAAAGTAATAAGATCTCTAGGTGAGAGTGTTTAATGTTGGTAATCTGCTTTGTTAGCGAGATTAGCCGGTTATTAGTGTTCCGTAATGTTTCTGTTCTTCTCTGTTCTTCAGGTGAGATTAATTGCTTGATCAATTGCTCTCTCAATTGCTTGATTGCTTCCTTTTAATGAGGATTAATTAAGTATTTATAGTCTTGAGAAGCATGCCACTCTCTAGGTTTAGGGTAAACCTAGGGCTGACCGGGCCTCTAGACAGGATTGGGCCTTGTTGGCCGGTTTTCCCATTTGGCATGGGTGGACACGTGGCGTGCCTCGATTGGTCCGTAGAGGACGTATCTGTGATTGACACGTGGCAGGCTCCTATTGGCCTACGTGAAGGACACGTGGCGGAACCTGGTTGGTCCACTTGTCAGACGGTGATTGGTGGATAAAAATCCCCTAATCATTTGCCCCTCACAGGTGGCACGTGACTGGTCACGTGTCGCCTGTGACAGGTGTCGCACGGTGACAGGCGACGGCCTGCTACAGGTGTCACCTTTGCAAACGGCCGAGAGATTTTCCCGCCCAAATTTTTGAATTTGGAAGCGACCCTTCGCCTTCTCACTTTGCCTATATAAGGAAGTGCTGACTTCGGTCATTTTCACATTTGAGAAACTTTGCGAGAACATTCGGACCCCTGAACTAGCTCTGACATTTCGGACCTTTTCTGCCTACCGCCTGTTCTGACAAGCCGACTGCACCGGATTTCCAGAACTTCATCAACCGTCACTCGTTCAGGTAACTCAGTTCTCTTACTCTTAATTTTCTTTTTATTTTTTGAAATGGCACACGGAAGCACACGACACGACCTAAGTTAGTGATCAGCCGGTCACGGGGACGGCTGAATCTAGGACTAGGAGTGTCGCCTGCCCTTTTCTGGACCCATCTTTGCCCTTTATACAAAGTCCGACTGTATCTGTGTCTATGCAGAACGTGATGGCCAGAACAAAAAAGACTGCTATGATCTCAAACTCGGACGGCTCTCCCAAAGGGTGCTCATTAGTGAAACATCTGACCAGGCGCCAGATGTAGAAGTGAAACGAGGCGACTGCCAAGCCGACAGTTCTGAGAGAGGGGTCAAGGTGGTCCCTTCCCATTTGACCGTTGATATGTCTAATTTTCCTCCTGCTCCTTCTAAGGGAGAGGAGGCGGGCCCCTCTGGGAGAGGGGAGGAGTCGTCCTCTTCGGACTCGTCAGAGGACGAGTCCGAGTCCAGCTCTTCTGGCCACAGTTCTCCAGGCTCAGAAGAAAGAAACAGCCGCCTACAAGAGGCGAGGCTTTCTCATGCAGTTGAGAAGGGGGACAATTGGGCGGAGCCGTCCGCCTCTTACAGAGAGGAAAACGCCCCCTACTACTGCATGGTACCCCGGGGCCGGATCGCAACCATGCAAGACAAAGTGGAGAGCTTTATTGCTAACCACAGAATGGGCCGGAATTTTTACTGTTCGTGCCGGATCTAGAAGACACTGTCGTCTGGCCGGCTGGTACCAGCTATGATGACGGCTGCTTTGGCTGCTATGTGGCGGCCATCAAAGCTGGACTGCGCTTCCCATTACATCCGGCTGTTCAGCGGATTTTAGATGGGTATGATTTGGGGTTATGGCAGTTAGCCCCAACTCTTGGGTAAACGTACTCGGCTATGTGGCCGGGTGCGAAATGTACGGGGTGGAGCCAAGCTTTGAGGCTTTCGCCCACATGAACTATCTCAGCCGGACCCTAAGTCGGGAGGTACCGGCTGGTATCAATTAACAAGCCATAAGGGTTACCTCATGACGAGAGGTAAGGCGAACAAATGGAAGGATTGGCGGAACACCTTCCTTATCATTGAGGGTTCAGACACGGAGCTGAACCAACGTTTTAACAAGTGGAATAGGGATCCGCCTCTTCTCGCAGGCGGCCGCAGCATGCCGCCTGTTCCCCCAAAGGCTAAAAGAGAGATCCTAGACAAAGGACTCTTCAAAGTAGAGACTAGGGTGAACTCTACTTCAGGGGTACGAGAGCAAGTACCCCTAAACTGCGTCCCGAGCTTCAAGTGGCTCTATGACGAGTTACTTTTTGGCCGCCTGTGCCTCAGCAGTCGGTGCTCTAGAGGTAGCCGGCCTGTCAAATACTCTGTTTTTTCACGCTTTGTTTACTTGGGATTTTACTAACTTTGCTGTTTATTTTTTGCAGCTGACGCCATGAGTAAAATAACAGCATCCAAGACTGCGGCGGCCATGTTGCGGGCCTCTCTCATGCAACAGTCTTGTACCGACTCCCCCAACAAGGGGGCACCCTTGGTAGGCTTCGAAAACTCTTCTGCTTTTAGGAGTTGTCTTATGCATATACTAACTCTTTTTATTTTCAGTCGGGCACTCCAAGAGCTTCTTCCTCGCAACAGCCGGACCCCAAGGCCCGGAGGACGACTGTTGCAAGCTCTCCTGGGTCTTCCAGGAAAACAGTGGTGGCTGAGAAGCAGCCGGCCACTTCTTCTAAAACCCCGGCGGGGCCGCCTAGAAGTATGGACAATTACTTGTAAAAACTCACTTGCTTCCCTCTTGACTAGGTCTAACTTGCTTTTTTACGTTTGATGCAGCCGCCCCTCAGGGGCTTGACTTGGTTGAGGTAGCCAAGTCCATGATCAAAGTAGTTCCTCCATCTGAAAGGGAGGCGGTCAGGGGTGCCGGCACCCTTGACCTTGATGGGATTGCAGGGGTCCTTGCTGAGGTATACTTTTTTGAGTATTTGAATTCCTGGACGCCTGTTATCTTTTTTGTTTGGAAACTGACGCCTGTTTTCTTTTTGTACTTAGGCCCTGCTCCGAGTTAACAGCCTTCGCAAGGCGATTGATCGGAAAAACAAAGAGGTAAAGGCCGCAAAAGCTATGGCCGCCTCCAACTGTGATAAGGCAATGTTTCAAATTGCCCAAAATGAAGTACTGACCATTGATATTCTTTATTATCAGGCGCAGGCTACCGCCGCTTGTTCGGGCTCAGTTAGAGGCGGCCCAGAAGAAGAATGACGAGCTGGAGGCGACCGTCACAAATCTTAAGGCCGAGCTGAAACCTCTTCGCCAAAAAATGCACTCTTACGAAGCCATGGAGAAATCTTTGGCCAACGTAAAAGAACGCCTGGTGAGCCAAGAGAAGAGTCTTACCCAAGAGCTCTCGGAAAAGGCCGAGCAAAAGAAGAAAGAGCTCGTCCGGGAGATGGTGGAAGACTCCGCTCAAATCCAGCGCATGACCTGGGCCGCCTGTTCCCCAATGCCGACTTTGCCTCATGGGAAAGAACGTACCGCCAGTGTTCGGAAACATATAATCAAGAGATCCTGGCGGCTGCTGAAGAAGAGGCGTTGGGAGATACGTTGGAGGAGGAGGAAGAGCCGGTTGTGGCGCTTGTGCCACTTGGGGGTAAGGCATCAAAAGAGGGTGCAGCTGAAGCCGAGTCCAGCAAGAAGAGTGCTGACCAGGCGGCAGCTGCTAATACTGAACTGCCCCCTTCTTAAGCTTAAAGTATTTTTTCCACGGCCTGCGTGCCGTTTGCTTTGTATTTACCCGGCCAAGGGGCCGGGGCTTTGAATATTTTGCTGGTCTTTAATGACCGGCTTATTTTTAATCAAATTTTTGTTTTGATTCAAATTTGTCTAAGTATTCCATATCTAATATCCCATTGTTCACTAGACCGACTGTTGTACATGGCCGAACGTTGCAGACAGGTACAAATAGTAAGTACGCCGCCTATGCCCCTGGACGACTGGTTGTCTGTTTCCAGGATAGACGATCAGTCGGCCATTTATTCAATCGGTATTCGAACTATTTATTCAATCGGTCTGACCAAGTAAATAGTATTACCTAGTCGCCAAGGAATTAAGTAGGATAACGAGCGGCGGGTACCGGTTGTTTCCCTTTATTGCCAATGTTGGCTTTTAACTCGTAATTTGTTAACCTAGCAAGAGTAGTGGTTGAGAGTCCCTGTTTGTTAAAAACAGGCGGACGACTCATACCTTTTAGGCTCCATACTAAGTTTGAGTGACTATTAAGTTAACATAGGAGTTACTTAGTCTTCGTCACACTTTAGATTGAATAGTAGAGGTACCAGGCGGCGAAGGCCGGCTGATCCTCTTGATTTGCCAATGTTTGTTGGCTATTAACTCAATAGGTTACCTAGTAGGAATAGGGGTTTGAGTGCCCTTGTTTGTTTAAAACAGGCGGACGACTCAAACCTTTTAGGTTCCATACCAAATTTGAAGGAGTGACTATGAGTTAACGTTGGAGTTACTCAGTCGCCGTCACTTTTGTTTGAGAAGTAGAGGTACCAGGCGGCGTAGGCCGGCTAGACCCCTTGTTCGCCAATGTTTGTTGGCTATTAACGCAATAGGTACCCCCTGCATTTATCCCAAGTAATACAGGCGGTCATCTGACTCAGATGTCAACTGCTACCACTGGTTTGGTTAGTGATAGAGTTATCCTTGTCTCAAAAACGGCTACGTGGTTGCCCTTGGGGACAGTCGTATAGGTGCCGTGTAATTAGTTTATAGAACAATGTTCCACCCAAAAGGGAGCTGCTCTCTGCGACGAATTTCATCCGGAGGGATGCCGTCGGACGCCTGCTATGATGTTGGGACAGGTCGTATTAGTTTTGTAGATTTGATCAGGTGGCTTGGCGCCTGGTCTGATCATTCGGCCGGTGGCCTTGGTAAGTTCTTGGTGAACGTAGGTGCTAAGTAAAAGAAGGGTAGCCGCCTATTAGGCACAGGGTCGGCCAGGCCCTAATCTTTTTAGCTAAGTATTGTGAGTAAAATACTCAATGGAGAGTAGCCGACTGTAAAGGAACAGACGGCATGCCCCTCTGAAGATAGAGTGAAAAACTCAATGGAGAGTAGCCGACTGTAAAGGTACAGACGGCATGCCCTCTGAAGATAGAGTGAAAAAACTCAATGGAGAGTAGCCGACTGTAAAGGTACAGACGGCATGCCCCTCGTAATACAAAATTGAATAGTAAGTGCAAACTTTATTAAGTAGCTCTTTACATCATTCAGAAGAAATATTTTTTAAGGTTATCTACATTCCAAGTTCGAGGCAACGGTTGTCCGTCTGGTGTTTCCAGACGGTAGGTACCGTCCCTGACTTCCGCATAGATTCGGTAGGGTCCTTCCCAGTTGGGAGTTAGTTTGCCAGACTCATTAGCCCTACCAACTGCTTCCATTTTTCTAAGTACAAAGTCCCCTACTTTGAGTGGACGCCTGTGTACTTTTTTGTTGTATGATCTAGTCATTCTCAGGCGATAGATCTCATGGCGCAAAACAGCATTGCCCCTCTTTTCAGGAAGTGAGTCTAATGCCAGGCGCATGGCTTCCCAGTTTGCCTCTTCGTCATATAGCATTACTCGAAGAGTCGGCTCGTAGTGTTCTATTGGAAGAACAGCTTCCGCACCATAAGTTAGGAGGAATGGAGTTTCTCCAGTCGCCCCTTTTTCAGTCGTCCTAATGGCCCAGAGAACATGTGGAAGTTCATCCGCCCATAGGCCGCATGCTCGTTCAATCTTTTTCTTGAGACCGTCTGAGATGATTTTATTAAAGGCTTCTACCTGGCCGTTTGTTTGTGGACGGCCGACAGATGCAAAGTAGTGTGCAATTCCTTGGTCTCCCAACCAGCTTTTGAGAACAGGCGTCTCAAATTGGGGACCATTATCAAAAACCATAGACATGGGAACCCCGAACCGAGTGATGACGTTTTTCCAAATGAATGAAATTACATCTTTCGTCTTGATTCCCTTTACAGCCTCCGCCTCTACCCATTTAGTGAAGTAGTCAACGGCAACAAGTATATACCTTCTGCCGCCTGTAGCAGGCGTATATGGACCCAGAATGTCCATGCCCCACTTAGCAAACGGTAGTGGGCTGTGAATGGTAGTGAGGTCAGTAGCCGGACGGTGAATTAATTTGCCAAACCTTTGGCACTTGTCACATTTTTTCACCATCTCCATTGCATCTGCTTCCAAAGTTGGCCAAAAGTAGCCCTGCCGCCTTGCCCTTTGAGCAAGCATCCTAACACCTATATGAGAAGCACAGTAACCAGAGTGAAGATCATCTAGTATCTCTCGTCCCTTTTCAGGAGTAACACACTTTAAGAAGGGTTGAAGGTACCCCCTCTTGTGAAGTTCTCCCTGTATCATTTCAAAACAGGAGGCTCGTTTTTTCAGTGCTGCCGCCTGTTGAGGATCATCCGGCAGTGTACCGTTTGTCAGATATGCCCTGATTGAATCCATCCAGGTTGAGCTTCTGTCTAGGATTCCAATAGGGTTTTCCTCGATGCTTCTCTTCTCCATTACTTCCCAAAAAACAGTTCGAGGAGTATCGGAGGAGGCGGATGATGCTAATTTTGACAGTGCATCCGCTTGGTTGTTTTCTGATCTCGGCACTTGGATCAGATGGAAATCCTCAAGGGAGCCGACTGCTTGTCGGACCGCCTGTAAATACTTGATCATGGCCGGATGGTTTGCTTCGTATTCGCCATTGTACTGACTCACTATCAATTGTGAATCAGAACAGGCGTCTATTTTTCTTGCCCCTGCCGCCTTGCACAAGCGGATCCCGGCTAGTAAAGCTTCATATTCTGCCTCATTGTTTGAAGCCTGAAAACTGAAGCGTAGAGCATACTCGAACCTGTCGCCCTCTGGAGATTGACATACGACGCCTGCTCCACAACCATTTGAAGTAGAGCTTCCGTCCACATATACCTTCCAGACTTGGTCTGGAACTTGAGAGTCAGGAGGACGAGTCATCTCTACAATAAAGTCAGCAAAGGCTTGCCCCTTCACTGCTTTTCTAGGCTCGAAAGTAACTTCGAGGCTCTGTATTTCTATGGCCCATTTGATCATTCGTCCTGACGACTCCATGATGGTAAGGGGCCGCTTGATTGGTTGGTCTGTATACACGACGACTGCATGTGCCAAAAAGTAGGGCTTCAATTTTTTAACAGCCATGAAGAGTGCAAGACCAAATTTCTCCACTAGGGGATACCTCAACTCGGCATTTTTCAGTACGTGACTGACAAAGTAGACCGGGAGCTGACAGCCGTCCCTTTCAGCAAGGAGCACAGCGCTTAACGCATGATCAGAGACGGCCAGGTACATGTAGAGATCCTCTTTGGGCAAAGGGCTGACCAGCCTCGGCAAGGAATGCAAGTGAACTTTTAATTTCTGGAAGGCGGCCTCAGCATCCGGCCCCCATTCAAACCTTGCCTTTTTCTTAATTGCCTGGAAAAAGTATAGGCATTTGTCGCCTGATCGGCTTAGGAATCTCCCCAAGGCCGCCAGACAACCTGTTAACTTCTGAACCTCTCGGATGGTACGAGGCGACTGCATGTCAATGACCGCCTGCACCTTCTCAGGGTTCGCCTCTATTCCTCTCTGATTGATAAGGAATCCGAGAAATTTCCCAGACTCAACTCCAAATACACATTTCTTGGGATTGAGCATGACATGGTGCCGCCTGAGTGTGGCGAAAGTTTCTCGGAGGTCCGTCAGATGATCTTTCTGAAGTTTAGTCTTGACAATCATATCATCAATATATGCCTCGACGTTTCTCCCAATCTGATCAAAGAACACAGTGTTTATCATTCGTTGGAAGGTAGCCGGGGCATTCTTAAGACCAAACGGCATGACGGTGTAACAGTATAACCCCTGATCAGTGACGAAGGCCGTCTTCTCCTGATCTTTCTTCCATAAGGGAATTTGATGGAAACCAGAATAGGCGTCCATAAAACTCATCAAGGCATGACCCGCTGTTGAGTCGACCAGGTTATCAATTTTAGGCAGAGGGTAACTGTCTTTGGGGCACGCCTTGTTTAAGTCTGTGTAGTCTACACACATTCGCCAGGTGCCATTCGGCTTTTTAACAAGCACCACATTTGCAACCCAGTCTGGGAAGTAACATTGCCGAATGAACCCTGCATCAAGTAATTTTTTAACTTCGGCGGCTGCCGCCTGACTTCTTTCTTCGCCATGGTTCCGCTTCTTTTGCCGTACCGGCTTCTTTTTCGGATCCACAGCGAGTTTATGTACTGCCAGATCAGGACTAATGCCTGGCATTTCATGGACTTCAAATGCAAAGATGTCCTTGTATTCTTTCAATAGGTTGTGAAAGTCGTCACCAAGGTTTCTCAGAGCAGTCGTCCCAACTTTGACTGTTCGGTCAGGACGTGAGTAGTCTAAGATCAGGTCCGCATGCTCACCAGCCGGCTGAGGGCGGAACTCATCCGGCCGCTCCTCTGCCAATGATTGATATTTTCTTGCTTTTCTTGCGGACTCTGTCTGGGACGCCTTTCTCTTTTTGTCGCCTGTTTCTTGAACAGGCGCACTCTCCTTGACATTGTCAAGGTCTGTTTTTTCTCCACTTGACCCAGTGGCCATAACAGTGGGCTTGACATCCGAGAGATAGCACTCTCGGGCCATCCTCTGATCTCCCCTTAGGGAGCCGACTGTTCCATTATCCCTCTCAAACTTGAGCAACATAAGAGACGGGATTATAACAGCCTTGGAATTATTCAGGGTTGGTCGACCTAGAATCATGTTGTAGGCCGAGAGTTCCTCTACTACTAGGAACCGGACTACCATGTGTCGTCCTTCCCCTTTTTCGCCCAGGCGAATGGGTAAATCTACTCGTCCCAGTGGGTGGACGACTCCTCCTCCAAACCCTATTAAAGGGTGGGAGACCGGATGTATGCAGTCCGTCTGATATTTCAGTTTTGACAGACATTTGCTGCTGATGAGATCTGAGGAGCTCCCGGTATCTATGAGGATTCGGCCAACTCTCTGGTTGGCCACTTTACATTCAATAACGAGAGGGTCGTCATGCGGCCCCCTTACCCCTCCTAGATCCTCTTCAGTGATGACAATCTCAGGAAATGTATATTTGGACGGCCGTTCTTGGTGAACGGAATTTACATCTAACCGCCTTATATTATCTTTGTTGCCCCTAATAGTGGGGCCGCCTCCTGAGAAGCCGCCTGCAATGGTGTAGACGACTGCATCATCTGTATCGGAACTGTCGGCCTGTTGATTCTTTTTGGCCGACTGCTTTTTTGAGGAAGTGTTCCCCGTAGATTTCTTGACATAAGTGTCAAGATCACCTTGCTCAGCCAAGCGGTCTAGGTACCGCATGAGACTGATGCAGTCATTGGTGTGATGACCAACGTCATCATGATAAGCACAGATTTTATCTTGGTTCCGGTTGTTTGCAGAACCCTTCATGGGGACCGGCTTCTCAATTGAGAACCGTCCCTTTATTTCTTTTAGGATAAACTGGTTATCCTTGTTAAACACATATTTTGGGGAGTATGGTTTGAATTCTTTTTTCTTTTTCTAGGCCGGCTGTTTAGAGGAATCAGCCGCCCAGACCTCTTTTCTTTTCTCATCTTTGTTAGACGACTGTTTCTGTCGTCCTTCTCTTTTGTCGAACCTTTTCCCATCCGACTGTTTTATTGTACACAGATCAGTCGCCTGTATATAGGCTTCTGCTTCAATCAAGGCCTCTTGAAGAGTCGCCACCCTTTTTCGAACTAAATCAAATTTGAAGGTAGACCCGTCTTTGAGACCTCTAAAAAAGTCAGTATATGCTACCTCATCCGGTAACCCTTGAATCTGTATTCTCATCAGGTTGAACCGCCTGATGTAAGAACGAAGCCCCTCCTTCTCGCCCTGCTGAATTGTTCCCAAATCAAGGGTCGTTTTCTTCGCAGGGATGTTCATGGCGAAGTTGGAGGCAAATAAGTAAGCAAGCGTCCTGAAGCTGTTTACACAACCAATCGGCAGGTTGCCGAACCATTGCTGTGCGATTCCCTTGAGAGTCGCTGGGAAACACTTGCACCAAGTGGGATCATCCAACCCTTGAAGGTACATCAGGTTGGTGAATGCCATCAGATGGTCTTCTGGGTTAGTAGTGCCGTCATAGGCGCCTACTAGTACATTTTTTACTTTGGCCGGCTGAGCGGCTTCAGTAATTTCCTTGGAGAAGGCCGATGGCTGTTCACCAAGTCTAAGCAACCGTAGCTGCCAGTCCATAGGTTGGACGTTTTTTGCTGCAGGTCCACCAAATGGAGGTGGCTGCATAAAATACTGTTGTTGCGGCACAAACGGTAAGTTTGGTACCGCCTGGGCACTATGAAAGCCGGACTGACGGGAGGTGCCGCCTGACTGACTCTCATGGTACGACTGAGTATGCCTCATCGAGGAATTTTGCAAACTGTCTTGAAAATTTGAAGTAGAAGCCGACTCTGACAATCGGTCACTCTTCTTCTGCTCTAGCAGTAGCCGAGCATCTGTGAAAGTTTGCTTTGACCCGTCCGCCTGAATATGACGAACCGGTTTCCTATTTCCCGTAGGATAACGGAATTTTGTGAAATCAAGGGCAGGTGGCTCCCGCTTCCTAGATTTAGGATGAGGAGTCGCCTCTCGCCCTTGAACTGGCTTCCTCTTCTGTGAAGTGGAAGGCTTCTTGGCCGACTGCTCCTTGACTGAAGCAGGCGACTTCTTGTTGATCAACTCTTGGATCTCTCCCTTGAAGTCCCTCATGAAGGTCATGAGTTCGTTCCTTGTGATGGGAGCAGACCCATCAGTCGGCAGCTGCCGAACAGGCGGTGCGCCTGCTGGCTCGCTTCCTGTTTGAAGATGCTCCCGTTCCCTCCTTTCGGTATGACGGGTACGTCGGGCCCTTAGGGTCCCGTCTGGAGCTGTATGAGTTTCAACTTCAAATTCACTTTCGGTGTCATGGTCCGACTGAACTTGAGGGTCGTTTAGGGGACGCCTCTCTTTAGGAGTCGGTACAGACTTGGATGCCATCTCTGAAGTACTCTCCCCACAGACGACGCCAAATGTTTCGGGGTTTTCTGATGTCCTGCGGGAGAGTTACAATTCCGAGACTGGAACCGGACGCCTGTACCTGCAAAATAACGGAGACTCCTGAGAGCTCCGCCTCCAACGGTCAAGTTAGTACCTGATTAAGGAGTAATTAATACGGAAATTAAAGTAATAAGATCTCTCTAGGTGAGAGTGTTTAATGTTGGTAATCTGCTTTGTTAGCGAGATTAGCCGGTTATTAGTGTTCCGTAACGTTTCTGTTCTTCTCTGTTCTTCAGGTGAGATTAATTGCTTGATCAATTGCTCTCTCAATTGCTTGATTGCTCCCTCCTCTTTAATGAGGATTAATTAAGTATTTATAGTCTTGAGAAGCGTGCCACTCTCTAGGTTTAGGGTAAACCTAGGGCTGACCGGGCCTCTAGACAGGATTGGGCCTTGTTGGCCGGTTTTCCCATTTGGCATGGGTGGACACGTGGCGTGCCTCGATTGGTCCGTAGAGGACGTATCTGTGATTGACACGTGGCAGGCTCCTATTGGCCTACGTGAAGGACATGTGGCGGAACCTGGTTGGTCCACTTGTCAGACGGTGATTGGTGGATAAAAATCCCCTAATCAGAATGTATTTAACTTTCATTTGATTCAAATAGCGTTGTTTGAATGTGTTTGACTTTCATTTTTATTCAATTAGCTTTGTACAATGAATTTGACTTTCATTTGATTCAAATAGCTTTGTTTGAATGTGTTTGAATTTCATTTGATTCAATTTGCTTTGTAGAATGCATTTCACTTTCATTTGATTTATATAGCTTTGTTTGAATGTGTTTGACTTACATTTATATTAAAAAGCTTTTTTTTAATGTGTTTGACATTCATTTGATTTAAAAGGCTTTGTTTGAATGTGTTTGACTTTCATATTATTCAATTAGCTTTGTAGAATGTATATGACTCTCATTTGATTCAAATAGCTTTGTTTGAATGTGTTTGACTTTCATTTGATCCAATTAGCTTTGTAGAATGTATTTTACTTTCATTAGATTCAAATAGCTTTGTTTGAATGTATTTGACTTTCATTTGATTTAATTTGCTTTGTGGAATGCATTTCACTTTCATTTTATTTATATAGCTTTGTTTGAATGTGTTTGATTTTAATTTAAATTAAAAAGCTTTTTTTGAATGTGTTTGACTTTCATTTGATTTAAAAGGCTTTGTTTAAATGTGTTTGACTTTTAATTTGATTCAATTAGCTTTGTAGAATGTATTTTACTTTTATTTGATTTAATTAGCTTTGTGTGAATGCATTTGACTCTCATTTGATTCAATTAGCTTTGTTTAAATGTGTTTGACTTTTAATTTGATTCAATTAGCTTTGTAGAATGTATTTTACTTTAATTTGATTTAATTAGCTTTGTGTGAATGCAATTGACTCTCATTTGATTCAATTAGCTTTGTTTGAATGTGTTTGACTTTCATTTGATTCAATTAGCTTTGTAGAATGTATTTTACTTTAATTTGATTTTATTAGCTTTGTGTGAATGCATTTGACTCTCATTTGATTCAAGTAGCTTTGTTTGAATGTGTTTGACTTTTATTTGATTCAATTAGCTTTGTAGAATGTATTTTACTTTAATTTGATTTAATTAGCTTTGTTTGAATGTATTTGACTCTCATTTGATTCAAATAGCTGTGTTTGAATGTATTTGACTTTCATTTGATTCGAAAGAGTTGTTTGAAGGTGTTTGACTTTCATTTGATTTAAAAGGCATTGTTTGAATGTGTTTGACTTTCATTTGATTCAATTAGCTTTGTTTGAATGTGTTTGACTTTCATGGATTCAATTAGCTTCGTAGAATGTATTTGACTTTCATTTGATTCAAATAGCTTTGTTTGAATGTGCTTGACTTTCATTTGATTCAATTTGCTTTGTAGAATGTATTTGACTTTTATTTGATTCCAATAGCTTTGTTTAAATGTGTTTGACTTTCATTTGATTCAATTAGCTTTGAAGAATGTATTTGACTTTCATTTGATTCAAATAGCTTTGTTTGAATGTGTTTGACTTTAATTTGATTCAATTAGCTTTGTAGAATGTATTTGACTTTCGTTTAAATGAAAAAGCTTTGTTTGAATGTGTTTGACTTTCATTTGATTCAATTAGCTTTGTAGAATGTATTTTACTTTTATTTGATTAAATTAGCTTTGTTTGAATTTATTTTACTGTCATTTGATTCAAATAGCTTTGTTTGAATGTGTTTGACTTTCATTTGATTCAATTAGCTTTGTAGAATTTATTTGACTTTCATTTGATTCAAATAGCTTTGTTTGAATGTGTTTGACTTTCATTTGATTCAATTAGCTTTGTTTAAATGTGTTTGACATTCATATGATTCAATTAGCTTTGTTTGAATGTGTTTAACTTTATTTGATTCATTTAGCTTTGTATGAATGTGTTTGACTTTCATTTGATTCAATTTGCTTTGTAGAATGCATTTCACTTTCATTTGATTTAAATAACTTTGTTTGAATGTGTTTGTTTTTTATTTGATTCAAATAGCTTTGTTTGAATGTGTTTGACTTTCATTTAATTCAATTAGCTTTGTAGAATGTATTTGACTTTCATTTGATTCGAAAGATTTGTTTGAAGGTGTTTGACTTTCATTTGATTCAATTAGCTTTGTTTGAATGTGTTTGACTTTCATTTGATTCAATTAGCTTTTTAGAATGTATTTGACTTTTATTTGATTAAATTAGCTTTGTAGAATGTATTTGACTTTCATTTGATTCGAAAGATTTGTTTGAAGGTGTTTGACTTTTATTTGATTTAAAAGGCATTGTTTGAATGTGTTTGACTTTCATTTGATTCAATTATCTTTGTTTGAATGTGTTTGACTTTCATTGATTCAATTAGCTTCGTAGAATGTATTTGACTTTCATTTGATTCAAATAGCTTTGTTTGAATGTGTTTGACTTTCATTTGATTCAATTTGTTTTGTAGAATGTATTTGACTTTCATTTGATTCAAATAGCTTTGTTTGAATGTGTTTGACTTTCTTTTGATTCAATTTGCTTTGTAGAATGCAATTCACTTTCATTTGATTTATATACCTTTGTTTGAATGTGTTTGACTTTCATTTAAATTAAAAAGCTTTTTTTGAATGTGTTTGACTTTCATTTGATTTAAAGTCATTGTTTGAATGTGTTTGACTTTCATTTGGTTCAATTAGTTTTGTTTGAATGTGTTTGACTTTTATTGATTCAATTAGCTTCGTAGAATGTATTTGACTTTCATTTGATTCAAATAGCGTTGTTTGAATGTGTTTAACTTTCATTTGATTCAATTAGCTTTGTAGAATGCATTTCACTTCCATTTGATTTAAATAACTTTGTTTGAATGTGTTTGACTTTCATTTGATACAATTAGCTTTGTAGAACGTATTTGACTTTCATTTGATTCAAATAGCTTTGTAGGAATGTTATTGACTTTCATTTAATTCAATCAGCTTTGTAGAATGTATTTGACTTCCATTTGATATAAATAGCTTTGTTTGAATGTGTTTGACTTTCATTTGATCCAATTAGCTTTGTAGAATGTATTTTGCTTTCATTAGATTCAAATAGCTTTGTTTGAATGTGTTTGACTTTCATTTGATTTAATTTGCTTTGTAGAATGCATTTCACTTTCATTTTATTTATATAGCTATGTTTGAATGTGTTTGATTTTAATTTAAATTAAAAAGCTTTTTTTGAATGTGTTTGACTTTCATTTGATTTAAAAGGCTTTGTTTAAATGTGTTTGACTTTTAATTTGATTCAATTAGCTTTGTAGAATGTATTTTACTTTTATTTGATTTAATTAGCTTTGTGTGAATGCATTTGACTCTCATTTGATTCAATTAGCTTTGTTTAAATGTGTTTGACTTTTAATTTGATTCAATTAGCTTTGTAGAATGTATTTTACTTTAATTTGATTTAATTAGCTTTTTGTGAATGCAATTGACTCTCATTTGATTCAATTAGCTTTGTTTGAATGTATTTGACTCTCATTTGATTCAAATAGCTTTGTTTGAATGTGTTTCACTTTTATTTGATTCAATTAGCTTTGTAGAACGTATTTGACTTTCATTTGATTCAAATAGCTTTGTTTGAATGTGTTTGACTTTCATTTGATTCAATTAGCTTTGTAGAATGTATTTGACTTTCATTTGATTCAATTAGCTTTGTTTGAATGTGTTTTACTTTCATTTGATTCGAAAGATTTGTTTGAATGTGATTGACTTTCATTTAATTCAATCAGCTTTAAAGAATGTATTTGACTTCCATTAGATTTAAATAGCTTTGTTTGATTGTTTGACTTTCATTTGATCCAATTAGCTTTGTAGAATGTATTTTACTTTCATTTGATTCATATAGCTTTGTTTGAATGTGTTTGACTTTCATTTGATTTAATTTGCTTTGTAGAATGTATTTCACTTTCATTTGATTTATATAGCTTTGTTTGAATGTGTTTGATTTTAATTTAAATTAAAAAGCTTTTTTTGAATGTGTTTGACTTTCATTTGATTTAAAAGGCTTTGTTTAAATGTGTTTGACTTTTAATTTGATTCAATTAGCTTTGTAGAATGTATTTTACTTTTATTTGATTTAATTAGCTTTGTGTGAATGCATTTGACTTTCATTTGATTTAAATAACTTTATTTGAATGCGTTTGACTTTCATTTGATTAAATTAGCTTTGTTTGAATGTGTTTGACTTTCATTTGTTTCAACTAGCATTGTAAAATGTATTTGACTGTCATTTCATTCAAATAGCTTTGTTTGAATGTGTTTGACTTTCATTTGATTCAATTAGCTTAGTAGAATGTATTTGACTTTCATTTGATTCAAATAGCGTTGTTTGAATGTGTTTAACTTTCATTTGATTCAATTAGCTTTGTAGAATGCATTTCACTTCCATTTGATTTAAATAACTTTGTTTGAATGTGTTTGACTTTCATTTGATACAATTAGCTTTGTAGAACGTATTTGACTTTCATTTGATTCAAATAGCTTTGTAGGAATGTGATTGACTTTCATTTAATTCAATGAGCTTTATAGAATGTATTTGACTTCCATTTGATTTAAATAGCTTTGTTTGAATGTGTTTGACTTTCATATGATCCAATTAGCTTTGTAGAATGTATTTTACTTTCATTTGATTCAAATAGCTTTGTTTGAATGTGTTTGACTTTCATTTGATTTAATTTGCTTTGTAAAATGCATTTCACTTTCATTTTATTTATATAGCTTTGTTTGAATGTGTTAGATTTTAATTTAAATTAAAAAGCTTTTTTTGAATGTGTTTGACTTTCATTTGATTTAAAAGGCTTTGTTTAAATGTGTTTGACTTTTAATTTGATTCAATTAGCTTTGTTGAACGTATTTGACATTCATTTGATTAAAATAGCTTTGTTGGAATATGTTTTGACTTTCATTTGATTCAATTAGCTTTGTTTGAATGTGTTTGACTTTCATTTTATTCAACTAGCTTTGTAAAATGTATTTTACTGTCATTTGATTCAAATAGCTTTGTTTGAATGTGATTAACTTTCATTTGATTCAATTCGCTTTGTAGAATGTATTTGACTTTCATTTGATTCAAATAGCTTTGTTTGAATGTGTTTGACTTTCTTTTGATTCAATTTGCTTTGTAGAATGCATTTCACTTTCATTTGATTTATATACCTTTGTTTGAATGTGTTTGACTTTCATTTAAATTAAAAAGCTTTTTTTGAATGTGTTTGACTTTCATTTGATTTAAACGGCATTGTTTGAATGTGTTTGACTTTCATTTGATTCAATTAGTTTTGTTTGAATGTGTTTGACTTTCATTGATTCAATTAGCTTCGTGGAATGTATTTGACTTTCGTTTGATTCAAATAGCGTTGTTTGAATGTGTTTAACTTTCATTTGATTCAATTAGCTTTGTAGAATGCATTTCACTTCCATTTGATTTAAATAACTTTGTTTGAATGTGTTTCACTTTCATTTGATACAATTAGCTTTGTAGAACGTATTTGACTTTCATTTGATTCAAATAGCTTTGTAGGAATGTGATTGACTTTCATTTAATTCAATCGGCTTTGTAGAATGTATTTGACTTCCATTTGATTTAAATAGCTTTGTTTGAATGTGTTTGACTTTCATTGATTCAATTAGCTTCGTAGAATGTATTTGACTTTCATTTGATTCAAATAGATTTGTTTGAATGTGTTTGACTTTCATTTGATTCAATTTGCTTTGTAGAATGCATTTCACTTTCATTTGATTTATATTCCTTTGTTTGAATGTGTTTGACTTTCATTTAAATTAACAAGCTTTTTTTGAATGTGTTTGACTTTCATTTGATTTAAAAGGCTTTGTTTAAATGTGTTTCACTTTTAATTTGATTCAATTAGCTTTGTTGAACGTATTTGACATTCATTTGATTAAAATAGCTTTGTTGGAATATGTTTGACTTTCATTTGATTCAATTAGCTTTGTTTGAATGTGTTTGACTTTCATTTTATTCAACTAGCTTTGTAAAATGTATTTTACTGTCATTTGATTCATATAGCTTTGTTTGAATGTGTTTGACTTTCATTTGATTCAATTAGTTTTGTTTGAATGTGTTTGACTTTCATTGATTCAATTAGCTTCGTAGAATGTATTTGACTTTCGTTTGATTCAAATAGCGTTGTGTGAATGTGTTTAACTTTCATTTGATTCAATTAGCTTTGTAGAATGCATTTCACTTCCATTTGATTTAAATAACTTTGTTTGAATGTGTTTGACTTTCATTTGATACAATTAGCTTTGTAGAACGTATTTGACTTTCATTTGATTCAAATAGCTTTGTAGGAATGTGATTGACTTTCATTTAATTCAATCAGCTTTATAGAATGTATTTGACTTCCATTTGATTTAAATAGCCTTGTTTGAATGTGTTTGACTTTCATTGATTCAATTAGCTTCGTAGAATGTATTTGACTTTCATTTGATTCAAATAGCTTTGTTTGAATGTGTTTGACTTTCATTTGATTCAATTTGCTATGTAGAATGCATTTCACTTTCATTTGATTTATATTCCTTTGTTTGAATGTGTTTGACTTTCATTTAAATTAAAAAGCTTTTTTTGAATGTGTTTGACTTTCATTTGATTCAAATAGCTTTGTTTGAATGTGTTTGACTTTCTTTTGATTCAATTTGCTTTGTAGAATGCATTTCACTTTCATTTGATTTATATACCTTTGTTTGAATGTGTTTGACTTTCACTTAAATTAAAAAGCTTTTTTAAAATGTGTTTGACTTTCATTTGATTTAAAAGGCATTGTTTGAATGTGTTTGACTTTCATTTGATTCAATTAGTTTTGTTTGAATGTGTTTGACTTTCATTGATATAATTAGCTTCGTAGAATGTATTTGACTTTCATTTGATTCAAATAGCGTTGTTTGAATGCGTTTTACTTTCATTTGATTCAATTAGCTTTGTAGAATGCATTTCACTTCCATTTGATTTAAATAACTTTGTTTGAATGTGTTTGACTTTCATTTGATAGAATTAGCTTTGTAGAACGTATTTGACTTTCATTTGATTCAAATAGCTTTGTAGGAATGTGATTGACTTTCATTTAATTCAATCAGCTTTGTAGAATGTATTTGACTTCCATTTGATTTAAATAGCTTTGTTTGAATGTGTTTGACTTTCATTTGATCCAATTAGCTTTGTAGAATGTATTTTACTTTCATTTGATTCAAATAGCTTTGGTAGAATGTGTTTGACTTTCATTTGATTTAATTTGCTTTGTAGAATGCATTTTACTTTCATTTTTATTTATATAGCTTTGTTTGAATGTGTTTGATTTTCATTTAAATTAAAAAGCTTTTTTTAAATGTGTTTGACTTTCATTTGATTTAAAAGGCTTTGTTTAAATGTGTTTGACTTTTAATTTGATTCAATTAGCTTTGTAGAATGTATGTTACTTTTATTTGATTTAATTAGCTTTGTGTGAATGCATTTGACTCTCATTTGATTCAATTAGATTTGTTTAAATGTGTTTGACTTTTAATTTGATTCAATTAGCTTTGTAGAATGTATTTTACTTTAATTTGATTTAATTAGCTTTGTGTGAATGCATTTGACTCTCATTTGATTCAATTAGCTTTGTTTGAATGTGTTTGACTTTCATTTGATTCAATTAGTTTTGTTTGAATGTGTTTGACTTTCATTGATTCAATTAGCTTCGTAGAATGTATTTGACTTTCGTTTGATTCAAATAGTGTTGTTTGAATGTGTTTAACTTTCATTTGATTCAATTTGCTTTGTAGAATGCATTTCACTTTCATTTGATTTATATACCTTTGTTTGAATGTGTTTGACTTTCATTTAAATTAAAAAGCTTTTTTTGAATGTGTTTGACTTTCATTTGATTTAAAAGGCATTGTTTGAATGTGTTTGACTTTCATTTGATTCAATTAGTTTTGTTTAAATGTGTTTGACTTTCATTGATTCAATTAGCTTCGTAGAATGTATTTGACTTTCATTTGATTCAAATAGCGTTGTTTGAATGTGTTTTACTTTCATTTGATTCAATTAGCTTTGTAGAATGCATTTCACTTCCATTTGATTTAAATAACTTTGTTTGAATGTGTTTGACTTTCATTTGATACAATTAGCTTTGTAGAACGTATTTGACTTTCATTTGATTCAAATAGCTTTGTAGGAAAGTGATTGACTTTCATTTAATTCAATCAGCTTTGTAGAATGTATTTGACTTCCATTTGATTTAAATAGCTTTGTTTGAATGTGTTTGACTTTCATTTGATCCAATTAGCTTTGTAAAATGTATTTTACTTTCATTTGATTCAAATAGCTTTGTTAGAATGTGTTTGACTTTCATTTGATTTAATTTGCTTTGTAGAATGCATTTTACTTTCATTTTATTTATATAGCTTTGTTTGAATCTGTTTGATTTTAATTTAAATTAAAAAGCTTTTTTTGAATGTGTTTGACTTTCATTTGATTTAAAAGGCTTTGTTTAAATGTGTTTGACTTTTAATTTGATTCAATTAGCTTTGTAGAATGTATGTTACTTTTATTTGATTTAATTAGCTTTGTGTGAATGCATTTGACTCTCATTTGATTCAATTAGCTTTGTTTAAATGTGTTTGACTTTTAATTTGATTCAATTAGCTTTGTAGAATGTATTTTACTTTAATTTGATTTAATTAGCTTTGTGTGAATGCATTTGACTCTCATTTGATTCAATTAGCTTTGTTTGAATGTGTTTGACTTTCATTTGATTCAATTAGTTTTGTTTGAATGTGTTTGACTTTCGTTGATTCAATTAGCTTCGTAGAATGTATTTGACTTTCGTTTGATTTAAATAGCGTTGTTTGAATGTGTTTAACTTTCATTTGATTCAATTTGCTTTGTAGAATGCATTTCACTTTCATTTGATTTATATACCTTTGTTTGAATGTGTTTGACTTTCATTTAAATTAAAAAGCTTTTTTTGAATGTGTTTGACTTTCATTTGATTTAAAAGGCATTGTTTGAATGTGTTTGACTTTCATTTGATTCAATTAGTTTTGTTTAAATGTGTTTGACTTTCATTGATTCAATTAGCTTCGTAGAATGTATTTGACTTTCATTTGATTCAAATAGGGTTGTTTGAATGTGTTTTACTTTCATTTGATTCAATTAGCTTTGTAGAATGCATTTCACTTCCATTTGATTTAAATAACTTTGTTTGAATGTGTTTGACTTTCATTTGATACAATTAGCTTTGTAGAACGTATTTGACTTTCATTTGATTCAAATAGCTTTGTAGGAAAGTGATTGACTTTCATTTAATTCAATCAGCTTTGTAGAATGTATTTGACTTCCATTTGATTTAAATAGCTTTGTTTGAATGTGTTTGACTTTCATTTGATCCAATTAGCTTTGTAAAATGTATTTTACTTTCATTTGATTCAAATAGCTTTGTTAGAATGTGTTTGACTTTCATTTGATTTAATTTGCTTTGTAGAATGCATTTTACTTTCATTTTATTTATATAGCTTTGTTTGAATGTGTTTGATTTTAATTTAAATTAAAAAGATTTTTTTGAATGTGTATGACTTTCATTTGATTTAAAAGGCTTTGTTTAAATCTGTTTGACTTTTAATTTGATTCAATTAGCTTTGTAGAATGTATGTTACTTTTATTTGATTTAATTAGCTTTGTGTGAATGCATTTGACTCTCATTTGATTCAATTAGCTTTGTTTAAATGTGTTTGACTTTTAATTTGATTCAATTAGCTTTGTAGAATGTATTTTACTTTAATTTGATTTAATTAGCTTTGTGTGAATGCATTTGACTCTCATTTGATTCAATTAGCTTTGTTTGAATGTGTTTGACTTTCATTTGATTCAATTAGTTTTGTTTGAATGTGTTTGACTTTCATTGATTCAATTAGCTTCGTAGAATGTATTTGACTTTCGTTTGATTTAAATAGCGTTGTTTGAATGTGTTTAACTTTCATTTGATTCAATTTGCTTTGTAGAATGCATTTCACTTTCATTTGATTTATATACCTTTGTTTGAATGTGTTTGACTTTCATTTAAATTAAAAAGCTTTTTTTGAATGTGTTTGACTTTCATTTGATTTAAAAGGCATTGTTTGAATGTGTTTGACTTTCATTTGATTCAAATAGCTTTGTTTCAATGTGTTTGACTTTTATTTTATTCAATTTGCTTTGTAGAATGTATTTGACTTTCATTTGATTCAAATAGCTTTGTTTGAATGTGTTTGACTTTCTTTTGATTCAATTAGCTTTGTAGAATGCATTTCACTTCCATTTGATTTAAATAACTTTGTTTGAATGTGTTTGACTTTCATTTGATACAATTAGCTTTGTAGAACGTATTTGACTTTCATTTGATTCAAATAGCTTTGTAGGAAAGTGATTGACTTTCATTTAATTCAATCAGCTTTGTAGAATGTATTTGACTTCCATTTGATTTAAATAGCTTTGTTTGAATGTGTTTGACTTTCATTTGATCCAATTAGCTTTGTAAAATGTATTTTACTTTCATTTGATTCAAATAGCTTTGTTAGAATGTGTTTGACTTTCATTTGATTTAATTTGCTTTGTAGAATGCATTTTACTTTCATTTTATTTATATAGCTTTGTTTGAATGTGTTTGATTTTAATTTAAATTAAAAAGCTTTTTTTGAATGTGTTTGACTTTCATTTGATTTAAAAGGCTTTGTTTAAATGTGTTTGACTTTTAATTTGATTCAATTAGCTTTGTAGAATGTATGTTACTTTTATTTGATTTAATTAGCTTTGTGTGAATGCATTTGACTCTCATTTGATTCAATTAGCTTTGTTTAAATGTGTTTGACTTTTAATTTGATTCAATTAGCTTTGTAGAATGTATTTTACTTTAATTTGAATTATTTAGCTTTGTGTGAATGCATTTGACTCTCATTTGATTCAATTAGCTTTGTTTGAATGTGTTTGACTTTCATTTGATTCAATTAGTTTTGTTTGAATGTGTTTGACTTTCATTGATTCAATTAGCTTCGTAGAATGTATTTGACTTTCGTTTGATTTAAATAGCGTTGTTTGAATGTGTTTAACTTTCATTTGATTCAATTTGCTTTGTAGAATGCATTTCACTTTCATTTGATTTATATACCTTTGTTTGAATGTGTTTGACTTTCATTTAAATTAAAAAGCTTTTTTTGAATGTGTTTGACTTTCATTTGATTTAAAAGGCATTGTTTGAATGTGTTTGACTTTCATTTGATTCAATTAGTTTTGTTTAAATGTGTTTGACTTTCATTGATTCAATTAGCTTCGTAGAATGTATTTGACTTTCATTTGATTCAAATAGCGTTGTTTGAATGTGTTTTACTTTCATTTGATTCAATTAGCTTTGTAGAATGCATTTCACTTCCATTTGATTTAAATAACTTTGTTTGAATGTGTTTGACTTTCATTTGATACAATTAGCTTTGTAGAACGTATTTGACTTTCATTTGATTCAAATAGCTTTGTAGGAAAGTGATTGACTTTCATTTAATTCAATCAGCTTTGTAGAATGTATTTGACTTCCATTTGATTTAAATAGCTTTGTTTGAATGTGTTTGACTTTCATTTGATCCAATTAGCTTTGTAAAATGTATTTTACTTTCATTTGATTCAAATAGCTTTGTTAGAATGTGTTTGACTTTCATTTGATTTAATTTGCTTTGTAGAATGCATTTTACTTTCATTTTATTTATATAGCTTTGTTTGAATGTGTTTGATTTTAATTTAAATTAAAAAGCTTTTTTTGAATGTGTTTGACTTTCATTTGATTTAAAAGGCTTTGTTTAAATGTGTTTGACTTTTAATTTGATTCAATTAGCTTTGTAGAATGTATGTTACTTTTATTTGATTTAATTAGCTTTGTGTGAATGCATTTGACTCTCATTTGATTCAATTAGCTTTGTTTAAATGTGTTTGACTTTTAATTTGATTCAATTAGCTTTGTAGAATGTATTTTACTTTAATTTGAATTAATTAGCTTTGTGTGAATGCATTTGACTCTCATTTGATTCAATTAGCTTTGTTTGAATGTGTTTGACTTTCATTTGATTCAATTAGTTTTGTTTGAATGTGTTTGACTTTCATTGATTCAATTAGCTTCGTAGAATGTATTTGACTTTCATTTGATTCAAATAGCTTTGTTTCAATGTGTTTGACTTTTATTTTATTCAATTTGCTTTGTAGAATGTATTTGACTTTCATTTGATTCAAATAGCTTTGTTTGAATGTGTTTGACTTTCTTTTGATTCAATTAGCTTTGTAGAATGCATTTCACTTCCATTTGATTTAAATAACTTTGTTTGAATGTGTTTGACTTTCATTTGATACAATTAGCTTTGTAGAACGTATTTGACTTTCATTTGATTCAAATAGCTTTGTAGGAAAGTGATTGACTTTCATTTAATTCAATCAGCTTTGTAGAATGTATTTGACTTCCATTTGATTTAAATAGCTTTGTTTGAATGTGTTTGACTTTCATTTGATCCAATTAGCTTTGTAAAATGTATTTTACTTTCATTTGATTCAAATAGCTTTGTTAGAATGTGTTTGACTTTCATTTGATTTAATTTGCTTTGTAGAATGCATTTTACTTTCATTTTATTTATATAGCTTTGTTTGAATGTGTTTGATTTTAATTTAAATTAAAAAGCTTTTTTTGAATGTGTTTGACTTTCATTTGATTTAAAAGGCTTTGTTTAAATGTGTTTGACTTTTAATTTGATTCAATTAGCTTTGTAGAATGTATGTTACTTTTATTTGATTTAATTAGCTTTGTGTGAATGCATTTGACTCTCATTTGATTCAATTAGCTTTGTTTAAATGTGTTTGACTTTTAATTTGATTCAATTAGCTTTGTAGAATGTATTTTACTTTAATTTGAATTAATTAGCTTTGTGTGAATGCATTTGACTCTCATTTGATTCAATTAGCTTTGTTTGAATGTGTTTGACTTTCATTTGATTCAATTAGTTTTGTTTGAATGTGTTTGACTTTCATTGATTCAATTAGCTTCGTAGAATGTATTTGACTTTCGTTTGATTTAAATAGCGTTGTTTGAATGTGTTTAACTTTCATTTGATTCAATTTGCTTTGTAGAATGCATTTCACTTTCATTTGATTTATATACCTTTGTTTGAATGTGTTTGACTTTCATTTAAATTAAAAAGCTTTTTTTGAATGTGTTTGACTTTCATTTGATTTAAAAGGCATTGTTTGAATGTGTTTGACTTTCATTTGATTCAATTAGTTTTGTTTAAATGTGTTTGACTTTCATTGATTCAATTAGCTTCGTAGAATGTATTTGACTTTCATTTGATTCAAATAGCGTTGTTTGAATGTGTTTTACTTTCATTTGATTCAATTAGCTTTGTAGAATGCATTTCACTTCCATTTGATTTAAATAACTTTGTTTGAATGTGTTTGACTTTCATTTGATACAATTAGCTTTGTAGAACGTATTTGACTTTCATTTGATTCAAATAGCTTTGTAGGAAAGTGATTGACTTTCATTTAATTCAATCAGCTTTGTAGAATGTATTTGACTTCCATTTGATTTAAATAGCTTTGTTTGAATGTGTTTGACTTTCATTTGATCCAATTAGCTTTGTAAAATGTATTTTACTTTCATTTGATTCAAATAGCTTTGTTAGAATGTGTTTGACTTTCATTTGATTTAATTTGCTTTGTAGAATGCATTTTACTTTCATTTTATTTATATAGCTTTGTTTGAATGTGTTTGATTTTAATTTAAATTAAAAAGCTTTTTTTGAATGTGTATGACTTTCATTTGATTTAAAAGGCTTTGTTTAAATGTGTTTGACTTTTAATTTGATTCAATTAGCTTTGTAGAATGTATGTTACTTTTATTTGATTTAATTAGCTTTGTGTGAATGCATTTGACTCTCATTTGATTCAATTAGCTTTGTTTAAATGTGTTTGACTTTTAATTTGATTCAATTAGCTTTGTAGAATGTATTTTACTTTAATTTGATTTAATTAGCTTTGTGTGAATGCATTTGACTCTCATTTGATTCAATTAGCTTTGTTTGAATGTGTTTGACTTTCATTTGATTCAATTAGTTTTGTTTGAATGTGTTTGACTTTCATTGATTCAATTAGCTTCGTAGAATGTATTTGACTTTCGTTTGATTTAAATAGCGTTGTTTGAATGTGTTTAACTTTCATTTGATTCAATTTGCTTTGTAGAATGCATTTCACTTTCATTTGATTTATATACCTTTGTTTGAATGTGTTTGACTTTCATTTAAATTAAAAAGCTTTTTTTGAATGTGTTTGACTTTCATTTGATTTAAAAGGCATTGTTTGAATGTGTTTGACTTTCATTTGATTCAAATAGCTTTGTTTCAATGTGTTTGACTTTTATTTTATTCAATTTGCTTTGTAGAATGTATTTGACTTTCATTTGATTCAAATAGCTTTGTTTGAATGTGTTTGACTTTCTTTTGATTCAATTAGCTTTGTAGAATGCATTTCACTTCCATTTGATTTAAATAACTTTGTTTGAATGTGTTTGACTTTCATTTGATACAATTAGCTTTGTAGAACGTATTTGACTTTCATTTGATTCAAATAGCTTTGTAGGAAAGTGATTGACTTTCATTTAATTCAATCAGCATTGTAGAATGTATTTGACTTCCATTTGATTTAAATAGCTTTGTTTGAATGTGTTTGACTTTCATTTGATCCAATTAGCTTTGTAAAATGTATTTTACTTTCATTTGATTCAAATAGCTTTGTTAGAATGTGTTTGACTTTCATTTGATTTAATTTGCTTTGTAGAATGCATTTTACTTTCATTTTATTTATATAGCTTTGTTTGAATGTGTTTGATTTTAATTTAAATTAAAAAGCTTTTTTTGAATGTGTTTGACTTTCATTTGATTTAAAAGGCTTTGTTTAAATGTGTTTGACTTTTAATTTGATTCAATTAGCTTTGTAGAATGTATGTTACTTTTATTTGATTTAATTAGCTTTGTGTGAATGCATTTGACTCTCATTTGATTCAATTAGCTTTGTTTAAATGTGTTTGACTTTTAATTTGATTCAATTAGCTTTGTAGAATGTATTTTACTTTAATTTGAATTAATTAGCTTTGTGTGAATGCATTTGACTCTCATTTGATTCAATTAGCTTTGTTTGAATGTGTTTGACTTTCATTTGATTCAATTAGTTTTGTTTGAATGTGTTTGACTTTCATTGATTCAATTAGCTTCGTAGAATGTATTTGACTTTCGTTTGATTTAAATAGCGTTGTTTGAATGTGTTTAACTTTCATTTGATTCAATTTGCTTTGTAGAATGCATTTCACTTTCATTTGATTTATATACCTTTGTTTGAATGTGTTTGACTTTCATTTAAATTAAAAAGCTTTTTTTGAATGTGTTTGACTTTCATTTGATTTAAAAGGCATTGTTTGAATGTGTTTGACTTTCATTTGATTCAATTAGTTTTGTTTAAATGTGTTTGACTTTCATTGATTCAATTAGCTTCGTAGAATGTATTTGACTTTCATTTGATTCAAATAGCGTTGTTTGAATGTGTTTTACTTTCATTTGATTCAATTAGCTTTGTAGAATGCATTTCACTTCCATTTGATTTAAATAACTTTGTTTGAATGTGTTTGACTTTCATTTGATACAATTAGCTTTGTAGAACGTATTTGACTTTCATTTGATTCAAATAGCTTTGTAGGAAAGTGATTGACTTTCATTTAATTCAATCAGCTTTGTAGAATGTATTTGACTTCCATTTGATTTAAATAGCTTTGTTTGAATGTGTTTGACTTTCATTTGATCCAATTAGCTTTGTAAAATGTATTTTACTTTCATTTGATTCAAATAGCTTTGTTAGAATGTGTTTGACTTTCATTTGATTTAATTTGCTTTGTAGAATGCATTTTACTTTCATTTTATTTATGTAGCTTTGTTTGAATGTGTTTGATTTTAATTTAAATTAAAAAGCTTTTTTTGAATGTGTTTGACTTTCATTTGATTTAAAAGGCTTTGTTTAAATGTGTTTGACTTTTAATTTGATTCAATTAGCTTTGTAGAATGTATTTTACTTTTATTTGATTTAATTAGCTTTGTGTGAATGCATTTGACTCTCATTTGATTCAATTAGCTTTGTTTAAATGTGTTTGACTTTTAATTTGATTCAATTAGCTTTGTAGAATGTATTTTACTTTAATTTGATTTAATTAGCTTTGTGTGAATGCATTTGACTCTCATTTGATTCAATTAGCTTTGTTTGAATGTGTTTGACTTTCATTTGATTCAATTAGTTTTGTTTGAATGTGTTTGACTTTCATTGATTCAATTAGCTTCGTAGAATGTATTTGACTTTCGTTTGATTCAAATAGCGTTGTTTGAATGTGATTAACTTTCATTTGATTTATATTCCTTTGTTTGAATGTGTTTGACTTTCATTTAAATTTAAAAGCTTTTTTGAATGTGTTTGACTTTCATTTGATTTAAAAGGCTTTGTTTAATTGTGTTTGACTTTTAATTTGATTCAATTAGCTTTGTTGAACGTATTTGACATTCATTTGATTAAAATAGCTTTGTTGGAATATGTTTGACTTTCATTTGATTCAATTAGCTTTGTTTGAATGTGTTTGACTTTCATTTGATTCAACTAGCTTTGTAAAATGTATTTTTACTGTCATTTGATTCAAATAGCTTTGTTTGAATGTGTTTGACTTTCATTTGATTCAATTTGCTTTGTAGAATGTATTTGACTTTCATTTTATTCAAATAGCTTTGTTTGAATGTGTTTGACTTTCTTTTGATTCAATTAGCTTTGTAGAATGTATTTGACTTTTATTTGATTTAATTTGCTTTGTTTAAATGTATTTGACTCTCATTTGATTCAAATAGATTTGTAGTATGTATTTGACTTTCATTTGATTCAAATAGCTTTGTAGAATGTATTTGACTTTCATTTGATTCAAATAGCTTTGTTTGAATGTGTTTGACTTTCATTAGATTCAAATAGCTTTGTTTGAATGTGTTTGACTTTCATTTAATTCAATTAGCTTTGTAGAATATATTTGACTTTCATTTGATTCAAGTAGCATTGTTTGAAAGTGTTTTACTTTCACTTGATTCAATTAGCTTTGTAGAATGTATTTGACTTTCATTTGATTCAAATAGCTTTGTTTGAATGTGTTTGACTTTCATTTGATTCAATTTGCTTTGTAGATTGCATTTCACTTTCATTTGATTTATATAGCTTTGTTAGAATGTGTTTGACTTTCATTTAAATTAAAAAGCTTTTTTTGATTGTGTTTGACATTTATTTGATTTAAAAGGCTTTGTATGAATTTGTTTGACTTTCATTTGATTCAATTAGCTTTGTAGAATGCATTTCACTTTCATTTGATTTAAATACCTTTGTTTGAATGTGTTTTACTTTTATTTGATTCAAATAGCTTTGTTTGAATGTGTTTGACTTTCATTTGATTCAATTACCTTTGTAGAATGTATTTGACTTTCATTTGATTCGAAAGATTTGTTTGAAGGTGTTTGACTTTCATTTGATTCAATTAGCTTTGTTTGAATGTGTTTGACTTTCATTTGATTCAATTAGCTTTGTAGAATGTATTTGACTTTTATTTGATTCAATTAGCTTTGTAGAATGTATTTGACTTTCATTTGATTCGAAAGATTTGTTTGAAGGTGTTTGACTTTCATTTGATTTAAAAGGCATTGTTTGAATGTGTTTGACTTTCATTTGATTCAATTACCTTTGTTTGAATGTGTTTGACTTTCATTGATTCAATTAGCTTCGTAGAATGTATTTGACTTTCATTTGATTCAAATAGCTTTGTTTCAATGTGTTTGACTTTTATTTTATTCAATTTGCTTTGTAGAATGTATTTGACTTTCATTTGATTCAAATAGCTTTGTTTGAATGTGTTTGACTTTCTTTTGATTCAATTTGCTTTGTAGAATGCATTTCACTTTCATTTGATTTATATACCTTTGTTTGAATGTGTTTGACTTTCATTTAAATTAAAAAGCTTTTTTTGAATGTGTTTGACTTTCATTTGATTTAAAAGGCATTGTTTGAATGTGTTTGACTTTCATTTGATTCAATTAGTTTTGTTTGAATGTGTTTGACTTTCATTGATTCAATTAGCTTCGTAGAATGTATTTGACGTTCATTTGATTCAAATAGCGTTGTTTGAATGTGTTTTACTTTCATTTGATTCAATTAGCTTTGTAGAATGCATTTCACTTCCATTTGATTTAAATAACTTTGTTTGAATGTGTTTGACTTTTATTTGATACAATTAGCTTTGTAGAACGTATTTGACTTTCATTTGATTCAAATAGCTTTGTAGGAATGTGATTGACTTTCATTTAATTCAATCAGCTTTGTAGAATGTATTTGACTTCCATTTGATTTAAATAGCTTTGTTTGAATGTGTTTGACTTTCATTTTATCCAATTAGCTTTGTAGAATGTATTTTACTTTCATTTAATTCAAATAGCTTTGTTTGAATGTGTTTGACTTTCATTTGATTTAATTTGCTTTGTAGAATGTATTTCACTTTCATTTGATTTATATAGCTTTGTTTGAATGTGTTTGACTTTCATTTAAATTAAAAAGCTTTTTTTGAATGTGTTTGACTTTCATTTGATTTAAAAGGCATTGTTTGAATGTGTTTGACTTTCATTTGATTCAATTAGTTTTGTTTGAATGTGTTTGACTTTCATTGATTCAATTAGCTTCGTAGAATGTATTTGACGTTCATTTGATTCAAATAGCGTTGTTTGAATGTGTTTTACTTTCATTTGATTCAATTAGCTTTGTAGAATGCATTTCACTTCCATTTGATTTAAATAACTTTGTTCGAATGTGTTTGACTTTTATTTGATACAATTAGCTTTGTAGAACGTATTTGACTTTCATTTGATTCAAATAGCTTTGTAGGAATGTGATTGACTTTCATTTAATTCAATCAGCTTTGTAGAATGTATTTGACTTCCATTTGATTTAAAAGCTTTGTTTGAATGTGTTTGACTTTCATTTTATCCAATTAGCTTTGTAGAATGTATTTTACTTTCATTTGACTCAAATAGCTTTGTTTGAATGTGTTTGACTTTCATTTGATTTAATTTGCTTTGTAGAATGTATTTCACTTTCATTTGATTTATATAGCTTTGTTTGAATGTGTTTGATTTTAATTTAAATTAAAAAGCTTTTTTTGAATGTGTTTGACTTTCATTTGATTTAAAAGGCATTGTTTGAATGTGTTTGACTTTCATTTGATTCAATTAGTTTTGTTTGAATGTGTTTGACTTTCATTGATTCAATTAGCTTCGTAGAATGTATTTGACTTTCGTTTGATTCAAATAGCGTTGTTTGAATGTGTTTAACTTTCATTTGATTCAATTAGCTTTGTAGAATGCATTTCACTTCCATTTGATTTAAATAACTTTGTTTGAATGTGTTTGACTTTCATTTGATACAATTAGCTTTGTAGAACGTATTTGACTTTCATTTGATTCAAATAGCTTTGTAGGAATGTGATTGACTTTCATTTAATTCAATCAGCGTTGTAGAATGTATTTGACTTCCATTTGATTTAAATAGCTTTGTTTGAATGTGTTTGACTTTCATTTGATCCAATCAGCTTTGTAGAATGTATTTTACTTTCATTTGATTCAAATAGCTTTGTTTGAATGTGTTTGACTTTCATTTGATTTAATTTGCTTTGTAGAATGCATTTCACTTTCATTTTATTTATATAGCTTTGTTTGAATGTGTTTGATTTTAATTTAAATTAAAAAGCTTTTTTTGAATGTGTTTGACTTTCATTTGATTTAAAAGGCTTTGTTTAAATGTGTTTGACTTTTAATTTGATTCAATTAGCTTTGTTGAACGTATTTGACATTCATTTGATTAAAATAGCTTTGTTGGAATATGTTTGACTTTCATTTGATTCAATTAGCTTTGTTTGAATGTGTTTGACTTTCATTTGATTTAATTTGCTTTGTAGAATGTATTTCACTTTCATTTGATTTATATAGCTTTGTTTGAATGTGTTTGACTTTCATTTAAATTAAAAAGCTTTTTTTGAATGTGTTTGACTTTCATTTGATTTAAAAGGCATTGTTTGAATGTGTTTGACTTTCATTTGATTCAATTAGTTTTGTTTGAATGTGTTTGACTTTCATTGATTCAATTAGCTTCGTAGAATGTATTTGACGTTCATTTGATTCAAATAGCGTTGTTTGAATGTGTTTTACTTTCATTTGATTCAATTAGCTTTGTAGAATGCATTTCACTTCCATTTGATTTAAATAACTTTGTTCGAATGTGTTTGACTTTTATTTGATACAATTAGCTTTGTAGAACGTATTTGACTTTCATTTGATTCAAATAGCTTTGTAGGAATGTGATTGACTTTCAATTAATTCAATCAGCTTTGTAGAATGTATTTGACTTCCATTTGATTTAAATAGCTTTGTTTGAATGTGTTTGACTTTCATTTTATCCAATTAGCTTTGTAGAATGTATTTTACTTTCATTTGACTCAAATAGCTTTGTTTGAATGTGTTTGACTTTCATTTGATTTAATTTGCTTTGTAGAATGTATTTCACTTTCATTTGATTTATATAGCTTTGTTTGAATGTGTTTGATTTTAATTTAAATTAAAAAGCTTTTTTTGAATGTGTTTGACTTTCATTTGATTTAAAAGGCATTGTTTGAATGTGTTTGACTTTCATTTGATTCAATTAGTTTTGTTTGAATGTGTTTGACTTTCATTGATTCAATTAGCTTCGTAGAATGTATTTGACTTTCATTTGATTCAAATAGCGTTGTTTGAATGTGTTTTACTTTCATTTGATTCAATTAGCTTTGTAGAATGCATTTCACTTCCATTTGATTTAAATAACTTTGTTCGAATGTGTTTGACTTTTATTTGATACAATTAGCTTTGTAGAACGTATTTGACTTTCATTTGATTCAAATAGCTTTGTAGGAATGTGATTGACTTTCATTTAATTCAATCAGCTTTGTAGAATGTATTTGACTTCCATTTGATTTAAATAGCTTTGTTTGAATGTGTTTGACTTTCATTTGATCCAATCAGCTTTGTAGAATGTATTTTACTTTCATTTGATTCAAATAGCTTTGTTTGAATGTGTTTGACTTTCATTTGATTTAATTTGCTTTGTAGAATGCATTTCACTTTCATTTTATTTATATAGCTTTGTTTGAATGTGTTTGATTTTAATTTAAATTAAAAAGCTTTTTTTGAATGTGTTTGACTTTCATTTGATTTAAAAGGCTTTGTTTAAATGTGTTTGACTTTTAATTTGATTCAATTAGCTTTGTTGAACGTATTTGACATTCATTTGATTAAAATAGCTTTGTTGGAATATGTTTGACTTTCATTTGATTCAATTAGCTTTGTTTGAATGTGTTTGACTTTCATTTGATTCAACTAGCTTTGTAAAATGTATTTTTACTGTCATTTGATTCAAATAGCTTTGTTTGAATGTGTTTGACTTTCATTTGATTCAATTTGCTTTGTAGAATGTATTTGACTTTCATTTGATTCAAATAGCTTTGTTTGAATGTGTTTGACTTTCTTTTGATTCAATTAGCTTTGTAGAATGTATTTGACTTTTATTTGATTTAATTTGCTTTGTTTAAATGTATTTGACTCTCATTTGATTCAAATAGATTTGTAGAATGTATTTGACTTTCATTTGATTCAAATAGCTTTGTAGAATGTATTTGACTTTCATTTGATTCAAATAGCTTTGTTTGAATGTGTTTGACTTTTATTAGATTCAAATAGCTTTGTTTGAATGTGTTTGACTTTCATTTAATTCAATTAGCTTTGTAGAATATATTTGACTTTCATTTTATTCAAGTAGCATTGTTTGAAAGTGTTTTACTTTCCCTTGATTCAATTAGCTTTGTAGAATGTATTTGACTTTCATTTGATTCAAATAGCTTTGTTTGAATGTGTTTGACTTTCATTGATTCAATTAGCTTCGTAGAATGTATTTGACTTTCATTTGATTCAAATAGATTTGTTTGAATGTGTTTGACTTTCATTTGATTCAATTTGCTTTGTAGATTGCATTTCACTTTCATTTGATTTATATAGCTTTGTTAGAATGTGTTTGACTTTCATTTAAATTAAAAAGCTTTTTTTGATTGTGTTTGACATTTATTTGATTTAAAAGGCTTTGTATGAATTTGTTTGACTTTCATTTGATTCAATTAGCTTTGTAGAATGCATTTCACTTTCATTTGATTTAAATACCTTTGTTTGAATGTGTTTTACTTTTATTTGATTCAAATAGCTTTGTTTGAATGTGTTTGACTTTCATTTGATTCAATTACCTTTGTAGAATGTATTTGACTTTCATTTGATTCGAAAGATTTGTTTGAAGGTGTTTGACTTTCATTTGATTCAATTAGCTTTGTTTGAATGTGTTTGACTTTCATTTGATTCAATTAGCTTTGTAGAATGTATTTGACTTTTATTTGATTCAATTAGCTTTGTAGAATGTATTTGACTTTCATTTGATTCGAAAGATTTGTTTGAAGGTGTTTGACTTTCATTTGATTTAAAAGGCATTGTTTGAATGTGTTTGACTTTCATTTGATTCAATTACCTTTGTTTGAATGTGTTTGACTTTCATTGATTCAATTAGCTTCGTAGAATGTATTTGACTTTCATTTGATTCAAATAGCTTTGTTTCAATGTGTTTGACTTTTATTTTATTCAATTTGCTTTGTAGAATGTATTTGACTTTCATTTGATTCAAATAGCTTTGTTTGAATGTGTTTGACTTTCTTTTGATTCAATTTGCTTTGTAGAATGCATTTCACTTTCATTTGATTTATATACCTTTGTTTGAATGTGTTTGACTTTCATTTAAATTAAAAAGCTTTTTTTTGAATGTGTTTGACTTTCATTTGATTTAAAAGGCATTGTTTGAATGTGTTTGACTTTCATTTGATTCAATTAGTTTTGTTTGAATGTGTTTGACTTTCATTGATTCAATTAGCTTCGTAGAATGTATTTGACGTTCATTTGATTCAAATAGCGTTGTTTGAATGTGTTTTACTTTCATTTGATTCAATTAGCTTTGTAGAATGCATTTCACTTCCATTTGATTTAAATAACTTTGTTTGAATGTGTTTGACTTTTATTTGATACAATTAGCTTTGTAGAACGTATTTGACTTTCATTTGATTCAAATAGCTTTGTAGGAATGTGATTGACTTTCATTTAATTCAATCAGCTTTGTAGAATGTATTTGACTTCCATTTGATTTAAATAGCTTTGTTTGAATGTGTTTGACTTTCATTTTATCCAATTAGCTTTGTAGAATGTATTTTACTTTCATTTAATTCAAATAGCTTTGTTTGAATGTGTTTGACTTTCATTTGATTTAATTTGCTTTGTAGAATGTATTTCACTTTCATTTGATTTATATAGCTTTGTTTGAATGTGTTTGACTTTCATTTAAATTAAAAAGCTTTTTTTGAATGTGTTTGACTTTCATTTGATTTAAAAGGCATTGTTTGAATGTGTTTGACTTTCATTTGATTCAATTAGTTTTGTTTGAATGTGTTTGACTTTCATTGATTCAATTAGCTTCGTAGAATGTATTTGACGTTCATTTGATTCAAATAGCGTTGTTTGAATGTGTTTTACTTTCATTTGATTCAATTAGCTTTGTAGAATGCATTTCACTTCCATTTGATTTAAATAACTTTGTTCGAATGTGTTTGACTTTTATTTGATACAATTAGCTTTGTAGAACGTATTTGACTTTCATTTGATTCAAATAGCTTTGTAGGAATGTGATTGACTTTCATTTAATTCAATCAGCTTTGTAGAATGTATTTGACTTCCATTTGATTTAAAAGCTTTGTTTGAATGTGTTTGACTTTCATTTTATCCAATTAGCTTTGTAGAATGTATTTTACTTTCATTTGACTCAAATAGCTTTGTTTGAATGTGTTTGACTTTCATTTGATTTAATTTGCTTTGTAGAATGTATTTCACTTTCATTTGATTTATATAGCTTTGTTTGAATGTGTTTGATTTTTAATTTAAATTAAAAAGCTTTTTTGAATGTGTTGACTTTCATTTGATTTAAAAGCATTGTTTGAATGTGTTTGACTTTCATTTGATTCAATTAGTTTTGTTTGAATGTGTTTGACTTTCATTGATTCAATTAGCTTCGTAGAATGTATTTGACTTTCGTTTGATTCAAATAGCGTTGTTTGAATGTGTTTAACTTTCATTTGATTCAATTAGCTTTGTAGAATGCATTTCACTTCCATTTGATTTAAATAACTTTGTTTGAATGTGTTTGACTTTCATTTGATACAATTAGCTTTGTAGAACGTATTTGACTTTCATTTGATTCAAATAGCTTTGTAGGAATGTGATTGACTTTCATTTAATTCAATCAGCTTTGTAGAATGTATTTGACTTCCATTTGATTTAAATAGCTTTGTTTGAATGTGTTTGACTTTCATTTGATCCAATTAGCTTTGTAGAATGTATTTTACTTTCATTTTGATTCAAATAGCTTTGTTTGAATGTGTTTGACTTTCATTTGATTTAATTTGCTTTGTAGAATGCATTTCACTTTCTTTTATTTATATAGCTTTGTTTGAATGTGTTTGATTTTAATTTAAATTAAAAAGCTTTTTTTGAATGTGTTTGACTTTCATTTGATTTAAAAGGCTTTGTTTAAATGTGTTTGACTTTTAATTTGATTCAATTAGCTTTGTTGAACGTATTTGACATTCATTTGCTTTGTTGGAATATGTTTGACTTTCATTTGATTCAATTTTTTGTTTGAATGTGTTTGACTTTCATTTGATTCAACTAGCTTTGTAAAATGTATTTTACTTTTTGATTCAAATAGCTTTGTTTGAATGTGTTTGACTTTCATTTGATTCAATTTGCTTTGTAGAATGTATTTGACTTTCATTTGATTCAAATAGCTTGTTTTTGACTTTCTTTTGATTCAATTGCTTTGTAGAATGTATTTGACTTTTATTGATTTAATTTGCTTTGTTTAATGTTTTGACTTCATTTGATTCAATGATTTGTAGAATGTATTGACTTTCATTTGATTCAAATAGCTTTGTAGAATGTATTTGACTTTCATTTGATTCAAATAGCTTTGTTTGAATGTGTTTGACTTTCAAATAGCTTTGTTTGAATGTGTTTGACTTTCATTTAATTCAATTAGCTTTGTAGAATATATTTGACTTTCATTTTATTCAAGTAGCATTGTTTGAAAGTGTTTTACTTTTTGATTCAATTAGCTTTGTAGAATGTATTTGACTTTCATTTGATTCAAATAGCTTTGTTTGAATGTGTTTGACTTTCATTTGATTTGTAGATTGCATTTCACTTTCATTTGATTTATATAGCTTTGTTAGAATGTGTTTGA
>NW_018745509.1:0-92206 GCF_001683475.1 Chenopodium quinoa
TCTCATTTGATTCAAATAGCTTTGTTTGAATGCGTTTAACTTTCATTTGATTCAATTAGCATTGTAGAATACATTTCATTTTCATTTAATTTAAACAACTTTGTTTGAATGTGTTTTGACTTTTTGACTCAAATAGCTTTATTTGATTGCGTTTGACTTTCATTTGATACAATTAGCTTTGTAGAACGTATTTAAATTTCATTTGATTCAAATAGCTTTGTTTGAATGTGTTTGACTTTCATTTGATTCAATTAGCTTTGTAGAATGTATTTGACTTTCACTTGACTCAAAAAACTTTGTTTGACTGTGTTTGACTTTCATTTGTTTCAATTTGCTTTGTAGAATGTATTTGACTTTCATTTTCTTCAAATAGCTTTGTTTGAATGTGTTTGACTTTCATTTGGTTCAATTAGCTTTGTAAATGTATTTGACATTCATTTAATTTAAATAGATTTGTTTGAATGTGTTTGACTTTCATTTGATTCAATTAGCTTTGTAGAATGTATTTTACTTTTATTTGATTTAATTAGCTTTGTTTGAATTTATTCGACTCTCATTTGATTCAAATAACTTTGTTTGAATGTTTTTGACTTTCATTTGATTCAATTAGCTTTGTAGAATGTATTTGACTTTCATTTGATTTAAATAGCTTTATTTGAATGTGTTTGACATTCATTTGATTCAATTAGCTTTGTAGAATGGATTTGACTTCCATTTGATTCGAAATCTTTGTTTGAATGTGTTTGACTTTCATTTGATTCAATTAGCTTTGTTTGAATTATTGGACTTTAATTTAATTCAATTAGCTTTGTAGAATGTATTAGACTTTTATTTGATTTAATTAGCTTTGTTTGAATGTATTTGACTCTCATTTGATTCAAATAGCTTTGTTTGAATGTGTTTGACTTTCATTTTATTCAAATAGCTTTGTTTGAATGTGTTTGACTTTCATTTGATTCAATTAGCTTTGTAGAATGTGTTTGACTTTCATTTGATTCAATTAGCTTTGTTTGAATGTGTTTGACTTTCATTTGATTCAATTAGCTTTGTGGAATGTATTTGACTCTCATTTGATTCAAATAGCTTTGTTTGAATGCGTTTAACTTTCATTTGATTCAATTAGCATTGTAGAATACATTTCACTTTCATTTAATTTAAACAACTTTGTTTGAATGTGTTTGACTTTCATTTGACTCAAATAGCTTTATTTGATTGCATTTAACTTTCATTTGATACAATTAGCTTTGTAGAACGTATTTAAATTTCATTTTATTCAAATAGCTTTGTTTGAATGTGTTTGACTTTCATTTGATTCAATTAGCTTTGTAGAATGTATTTGACTTTCACTTGACTCAAATAACTTTGTTTTACTGTGTTTGACTTTCATTTGTTTCAATTTGCTTTGTAGAATGTATTTGACTTTTGATTAGGGGATTTTGCTCCCACCAATCGGAATTTTCCACGTGGACCAATCAGGCCCTGCCAAGTGTCCCCCAGTTGGAACAGTCAGGGCTTGCCACGTGGCATGCGCTTATTCGTCCACCTTGGACCTGTTATGTCAAGACATGTGGCATACTCCATGCCTAATGGAGAAACCGGCCACCCAGGCCCTACTTCCGAGGGAAGCCCAATCGGCCCTAGGTTTACCTAAACCTAGGATGGGCACGTTTTCCAAGGTTATAAATACCTCCCTTAATCCTCATTAAGGGGGAGAACAGAAACATTACGGAAAAAACACATTGATTACACACAGTAATAACCGGCTGATCTCGCTAACAAAGCAGATTACCTACATTAAACACTCTCACCTAGAGAGACCAAATCACTTTAATTTCCGCATTAATTACTCCTTAATCAGGTACTAACTTGACCGTTGGAGGCGGAGCTCCCAGGAGTCTCCGTTATTTTGCAGGTACAGGCGTCCGGTTCCAGTCTCGGAATTGTAACTCTCCCGCAGGACATCAGAAAACCCCGAAACATTTGGCGCCGTCTGTGGGGAGAGTACTTCTGAGATGGCATCCAAGTCTGTACCGACTCCTGAAGAGAGGCGTCCCCTAGACGACCCTCAAGTTCAGTGGAACCATGATACCGAAAGTGAATTTGAAGTTGAAGCTCATACAGCTTCAGACGGGACCCTAAGGGCCCGACGTACCCGTCATACCGAAAGGAGGGAACGGGAGCATCTTCAAACAGGAAGCGAGCCAGCAGGCGCACCGCCTGTTCGGCAACAGCCGACTGATGGGTCTGCTCCCATCACAAGGAACGAACTCATGACCTTCATGAGGGACTTCAAGGGAGAGATTCAAGAGTTGATCAACAAGAAGCCGCCTGCTCCAGTCAAGGAGCAGTCGGCCAAGAAAACCTCTACTTCACTGAAGAGGAAGCCAGTTCAAGGGCGAGAGGCGACTCCTCATCCTAAATCTAGGAAGCGGGAGCCACCTGCCCTTGATTTCACAAAATTCCGTTATCCTACAGGAAATAGGAAACCTGTTCGTCATATTCAGGCGGACGGGTCGAAGCAAACATTCACAGATGCTCGGCTACTGCTAGAGCAGAAGAAGAGTGACCGATTGTCAGAGTCGGCCTCTACTTCAAACTTTCAAGACAGTTTGCGAAATGCCTCGATGAGGCATACTCAGTCGTACCATGAGAGTCAGTCAGGCGGCACCTCCCGTCAGTCCGGCTTTCATAGTGACCAGGCGGTACCAAACTTACCATTTGTGCCGCAAGAACAGTATTTTTTGCAGCCACCTCCGTTTGGTGGACCTGCAGCAAAAAACGTCCAACCTATGGACTGGCAGCTACGGTTGCTTAGACTTGGTGAACAGCCGTCGACCTTCTCCAAGGAAATTACTGAAGCCGCTCAGCCGGCCAAAGTGAAAAATGTACTAGTAGGCGCCTATGACGGCACTACTAACCCAGAAGACCATCTGATGGCATTCACCAACCTGATGTACCTTCAAGGGTTGGATGATCCCACTTGGTGCAAGTGTTTCCCAGCAACTCTCAAAGGAATCGCACAACAATGGTTCGGCAACCTGCCGACTGGTTGTGTAAATAGCTTCAGGACGCTTGCTTACTTATTTACCTCCAACTTCGCCATGAACATCCCTGCGAAGAAAACGACCCTTGATTTGGGAACAATTCAGCAGGGCGAGAAGGAGGGGCTTCGTTCTTACATCAGGAGGTTTAACCTGATGAGAATACAGATTCAAGGGTTACCGGATGAGGTAGCTTATACTGACTTTTTCAGAGGTCTCAAAGACGGGTCTACCTTCAAATTTGATTTGGTTCGAAAAAGGGTGGCGACTCTTCAAGAGGCCTTGATTGAAGCAGAAGCCTATATACAGGCGACTGATCTTTGTACGATAAAACAGTCGGACGGGAAAAGGTTCGACAAAAGAGAAGGACAACAAAAACAGTCGTCAAACAAAGATGAGAAAAGAAAAGAGGTCTGGGCGGCTGATTCCTCTAAACAGCCGGCCCAGAAAAAGAAAAAAGAATTCAAACCATACTCCCCAAAGTATGCGTTTAACAAGGATAACCAGTTTATCCTAAAAGAAATCAAGGGACGGATCTCAATTAAGAAGCCGGTCCCCATGAAGGGTTCTGCAAACAACCGGAACCAAGATAAATTTTGTGCTTATCATGATGATGTTGGTCATCACACCAATGACTGCATCAGTCTCATGCGGTACCTAGACCGCCTGGCTGAGCAAGGTGATCTTGACACTTATGTCAAGAAATCTACGGGGAACACTTCCTCAAAAAAAGCAGTCGGCCAAAAAGAATCTGCAGGCCGACAGCTCTGATACAGATGATGCAGTCGTCTACACCATTGCAGGCGGCTTCTCAGGAGGCGGCCCCACTATTAGGGGCAACAAAGACAATATCAGGCGGTTAGATGTAAATTCCGTTCACCAAGAACGTCCGTCCAAATATTCATTTCCTGAGATTGTCATCACTGAAGAAGATCTAGGAGGGGTAAGGGGGCCGCATGACGACCCTCTCGTTATTGAATGTAAAGTGGCCAACCAGAGAGTTGGCCGAATCCTCATAGATACCGGAAGCTCCTCAGATCTCATCAGTAGCAAATGTCTGTCGAAACTAAAATATCAGACTGATTGCATACATCCGGCCTCCCACCCTTTAGTAGGGTTTGGAGGAGGAGTCGTCCACCCACTGGGACGAGTAGATTTACCCATCCGCCTGGGCGAAAAAGGGGAAGGACGACACATGGTAGTCCGGTTCCTGGTAGTAGAGGAACTCTCGGCCTACAACATGATTCTGGGTCGACCTACCCTGAATAATTCCAAGGCTGTTATAATCCCATCTCTTATGTTGCTCAAGTTTGAGAGGGATAATGGAACAGTCGGCTCCCTAAGGGGAGATCAGAGGATGGCCCGAGAGTGCTATCTCTCGGATGTCAAGCCCACTGTTATGGCTACTGGGTCAAGCGGTGAAAAAACAGACCTTGACAATGTCAAGGAGAGTGCGCCTGTTCAAGAAGCAGGCGGCAAAAAGAGAAAGGCATCCCAGACAGGGGCCGCAAGAAAAGAAAGAAAATAGCAATCATTGGCAGAGGAGCGGCCGGATGAGTTCCGCCCTCAGCCGGCTGGTGAGCATGCGGACCTGATCTTAGACGACTCACGTCCTGACCGAACAGTCAAAGTTCGGACGACTGCTCTGAGAAACCTTGGTGACGACTTTCACAAACTATTGAAAGAATACAAGGACATCTTTGCATTCGAAGTCCATGAAATGCCAGGCATTAGTCCTGATCTGGCGGTACATAAACTGGCCGTGGATCCAAACAAGAAGCCGGTACGGCAAAAGAAGCGGAACCATGGCGAAGAAAGAAGTCAGGCGGCAGCCGCCGAAGTTAAAAAATTACTTGATGCAGGGTTCATTCGGCAATGTTACTTCCCAGACTGGGTTGCAAATGTGGTGCTTGTTAAAAAGCCGAATGGCACCTGGCGAATGTGTGTAGACTACACAGACTTAAACAAGGCGTGCCCCAAAGACAGTTACCCTCTGCCTAAAATTGATAACCTGGTCGACTCAACAGCCGGCCATGCCTTGATGAGTTTTATGGACGCCTATTTTGGTTTCCATCAAATTCCTTTATGGAAGAAAGATCAGGAGAAGACGACCTTCGTCACTGATCAGGGGTTATACTGTTACACGGTCATGCCGTTTGGTCTTAAGAATGCCCCGGCTACCTTCCAACGAATGATAAACACTGTGTTCTTTGATCAGATTGGGAGAAACGTCGAGGCATACATTGATGATATGATTGTCAAGACTAAACTTCAGAAAGATCATCTGTCGGACCTCCGAGAAACTTTCGCCACACTCAGGCGGCACCATGTCATGCTCAATCCCAAGAAATGTGTATTTGGAGTTGAGTCTGGGAAATTTCTCGGATTCCTTATCAATCAGAGAGGAATAGAGGCGAACCCTGAGAAGGTGCAGGCGGTCATTGACATGCAGTCGCCTCGTACCATCTGAGAGGTTCAGAAGTTAACAGGTTGTCTGGCGGCCTTGGGAAGATTTCTAAGCCGATCAGGCGACAAATGCCTATACTTTTTCCAGGCAATTAAGAAAAAGGCAAGGTTTGAATGGGGGCCGGATGCTGAGGCCGCCTTCCAGAAATTAAAAGTTCACTTGCATTCCTTGCCGAGGCTTGTCAGCCCTTTGCCCAAAGAGGTACTCTACATGTACCTGGCCGTCTCTGATCATGCGTTAAGCGCTGTTCTCCTTGCTGAAAGAGACGGCTGTCAGCTCCCGGTCTACTTTGTCAGTCACGTACTGAAAAATGCCGAGTTGAGGTATCCCCTAGTGGAGAAATTTGGTCTTGCACTCTTCATGGCTATTAAAAAATTGAAGCCCTACTTTTTGGCACATGCAGTCGTCGTGTATACAGACCAACCTATCAAGCGGCCACTTACCATGATGGAGTCGTCAGGCCGAATGATCAAATGGGCCATAGAAATACAGAGCCTCGAAGTTACATTCGAGCCTAGAAAAAGCAGTAAAGGGGCAAGCCTTTGCTGATTTTATTGTAGAGATGACTCGTCCTCCTGACTCTCAAGTTCCAGACCAAGTATGGAAGGTATATGTGGACGGAAGCTCTACTTCAAATGGTTGTGGAGCAGGCGTTATATGTCAGTCGCCTGAGGGCGACAGGTACGAGTATGCTCTACGTTTCAGTTTTCAGGCTTCAAACAATGAGGCAGAATATGAAGCTTTACTAGCCGGGATCCGCATGTGCAAGGCGGCAGGGGCAAGAAAAATAGACGCCTGTTCCGGTTCACAATTGATAGTGAGTCAGTACAATGGCGAATACGAAGCAACCCATCCGGCCATGATCAAGTATTTACAGGCGGTCCGACAAGCAGTCGGCTCCCTTGAGGATTTCCATCTGATCCAAGTGCCGAGATCAGAAAACAACCAGGCGAATGCACTGTCAAAATTAGCATCATCCGCCTCCACTAATACTCCTCGAACTGTTTTTTGGGAAGTAATGGAGAAGAGAAGCATCGAGGAAAACCCTATTGGAATCCTAGACAGAAGCTCAACCTGGATGGATTCAATCAGGGCATATCTGACAAACGGTACACTGCCGGATGATCCTCAACAGGCGGCATCACTGAAAAAACGAGCCACCTGTTTTGAAATGATAAAGGGAGAACTTCACAAAAAGGGGTACCTTCAACCCTTCTTAAAGTGTGTTACTCCAGAAAAGGGACGAGAGATACTAGACGATCTTCACTCTGGTTACTGTGCTTCTCATATAGGCGGTAGGACGCTTGCTCAAAGGGCAAGGCGGCAGGGCTACTTTTGGCCTACTTTGGAAGCAGATGCAATGGAGATGGTGAAAAAATGTGACAAGTGCCAAAGGTTTGGCAAACTAGTTCACCGTCCGGCTACTGACCTCACTACCATTCACAGCCCACTACCGTTTGCTAAGTGGGGCATGGACATTCTGGGTCCATATACGCCTGCTACAGGCGGAAGGAGGTACATACTTGTTGCCGTCGACTACTTCACTAAATGGGTAGAGGCGGAGGCTGTAAAGGGAATCAAGACAAAAGATGTAATTTCATTCATTTGGAAAAATGTCATCACTTGGTTCGGGGTTCCCATGTCTATGGTTTTTGATAATGGTCCCCAATTTGAGACGCCTGTTCTCAAAAGCTGGTTGGGTGACCAAGGAATTGCAAACTACTTTGCATCTGTCGGCCGTCCACAAGCAAACGGCCAGGTAGAAGCCTTTAATAAAATCATCTCTGACGGTCTCAAGAAAAAGATTGAACGAGCAGGCGGCCTATGGGCGGATGAACTACCACATGTTCTCTAGGCCATTAGGACGACTGAAAAAGGGGCGACTGGAGAAACTCCATTCCTCCTAACTTACGGTGCGGAAGCTGTTCTTCCAATAGAACACTACGAGCCGATTCTTCGAGTAATGCTATATGACGAAGAGGCAAACTGGGAAGCCATGCGCCTGGCATTAGACTCACTTCCTGAAAAGAGGGGCAATGCTGTCTTGCGCCATGAGATCTATCGCCTGAGAATGACTAGATCATACAACAAAAAAGTACACAGGCGTCCACTCAAAGTAGGGGACTTTGTACTTAGAAAAATGGAAGCAGTTGGTAGGGCTCATGAGTCTGGCAAACTAACTCCCAACTGGGAAGGACCCTACCGAATCTATGAGGAAGTCAGGGACGGTACCTACCGTCTGGAAACACCAGACGGACAACCGTTGCCTCGAACTTGGAATGTAGATAATCTTAAGAAATATTTCTTTTGAATGATGTAAATAGTCAAGAGCTACGTAATAAAAGTTTGCACTTACTATTCAATTTTGTACTAAGAGGGGCACGCCTACTAACAAATAGTCGGCTACTCTCCATGTTTAATTTTTACTTACTTAAAGAGGGGCATGCCGTCTGTACCTTTACAGTCGGCTACTCTCCATTGAGTTTTACTCTATTTTTAGAGGGGCATGCCGTCTGTACTTTTACAGTCGGCTACTCTCCATTGAGTATTTTTACTTCAGAGGGGCATGCCGTCTGTACCTTTACAGTCGGCCACTCTCCATTGAGTATTTTACTCTATTTAGGGGCATGTCGTCTGGACATATAGTCGGCTACTCTCCATATGAAGATGGCCAACTAGTTCCAAACACATAGCCACCCCCCTAATACTTAGCTAAAAAGATTGGGGCCTGGTCGACCCTGTGCCTAACAGGCGGCTACCCTCCTTTTACTTAGCACCTACGTTCACCAAGAACTTACCAAGGCCATAGGCCGAATGATCAGATAAGGCGCCAAGCCAACTGATCAAATTTACAAAACTACTACGACCTGTCCCAACATCATAGCAGGCGTCCGGCGGCATCCCTCTGGATGAAATTCGTCGCAGAGAGCAGCTCCCTTTTGGGTGGAACATTGTTCTATAAACTAATTACACGGCACCTATACGACTGTCCCCAAGGGCAACCACGTAGCCGTTTTTGAGACAAGGATACCTCTATCACTAACCAAACCAGTGGTAGCAGTTGACATCTGAGTCAGATGACCGCCTGTATTACTTGGGATAAATGCAGGGGGTACCTCTTGAGTTAATAGCCAACAAACATTGGCGAATTAAGGGGTCTAGCCGTCCTCCGCCGCCTGGTACCTCTACTTCTCAAGCAAGAGTGACGGCGATTGAGTAACTCCAATGTTAACTCATAGTCACTCCCTCAAATTTGGTATGGAACCTAAAAGGTTTGAGTAGACCGCCTGTTTTTTGGCAAACAGGGGCACTCAAACCCCTATTCCTACTAGGTAACCTATTGAGTTAATAGCCAACAAACATTGGCGAATCAAGGGGATCAGCCGGCCTCCGCCGCCTGGAACCTCTACTACTCAATCTAGTGTGACGGAGACTAAGTAACTCCTATGTTAACTTATAGTCACACCCTCAAACTTAGTATGGAGCCTAAAAGGTATGAGTCGTCCGCTTGTTTTTATCAAACAGGGGCTCTCAACCACTACTCCTGCTAAGTTAACAAATTACGAGTTAAAAGCCAACAAATATTGAATATAGGGAAACAACCGGTACCCGCCGCTTGTTATCTCAACTACTCAGTTCCTTGGCGACTAGGTAACACTCATGTTTACTTGGTCAAACCACTTTCCTACTTGGTTAAATTTACAAAAGACAGGACCACCTGCCTAAATAGGATCCAGTCTTTAAAATAGTTCGAATACCGATTGGATAAATGGTCGACTGATCGTCTATCCTGGAAACAGACAACCAGTCGTCCAGGGGCATAGGCGGCGTGACTAACTTTCCGTACCTTTCTGCAACTATCGGCCATGTAAAACAGTCGGTCTAGTGAACAATTGGATATTGGAATATTCAATACTTAGACAAATTTGAGGCAAAACAAAAATTCATTAAAAGTAAGTCGGTCATTAAAGACCAGCAAAATATTCAAAGCCCCGGCCCCCTGGCCGGGTAAATACAAAGCAAACGGCACGCAGGCCGTGGAAAGAATACATAAAGCTTAAGAAGGGGGCAGTTCAGTATTAGCAGCTGCCGCCTGGTCAGCACTCTTCTTGCTGGACTCGGCTTCAGCTGCATCCTTTTTTGATGCCTTACCCCCAAGCGGCACAAGCGCCACTACCGGCTCCTCCTCCTCCAACGCTTCCTCCAACGCCTCTTCTTCAGAAGCCGCCAGGATCTCTTGATTATATGTATCTGAACACTGGCGGTACGTTCTTTCCCAAGAGGCAAAGTCGGCACTGGGGAAGAGGCGGCCCCAGGTCATGCGCTGGATTTGAGCGGAGTCTTCCATCATCTCCCGGACCAGCTCTTTCTTCTCTTGCTCGGCCTTTTCCGAGAGCTCTTGGGTAAGACTCTTCTCCTGGGTCACCAGGCGTTCCTTTACGCTGGCCAAGGATTTCTCCATGGCTTCGTAAGAGTACATTTTCAGGCGAAGAGGTTTCAGCTCGGCCTTGAGATTTGTGATGGTCGCCTCCAGCTCGTGATTCTTCTTCTGGGCTGCCTCTAACTGAGCCCGAACAGCGGTGGTAGCCTGCGCCTGATAATAAAGAATATCAATGGTCAGAACTTCATTTTGGGCAATTTGAAACATTGCCTTATCACAGTCAGAGGCGGCCATAGCTTTTGCAGCCTTTACCTCTTTTTTCTTCCGATCAAGCGGCTTGCGAAGGTCGTTCACTCGGAGCAGGGCCTAAGTACAAAGAAACAGGCGTCAGTTTCCAAACAAAAAATAAAACAGGCGTCCAGAAATTCAAATACTCAAAAATATGCTAAGTATACCTCAGCAAGGACCCTGCAATCCCGTCAAGGTCAAGGGTGCCGACACCCCTGACCGCCTCCCTTTCAGCTGGAGGAACTGCCCTGATCATAGACTTGGCCATCTCTACCAAGTCAGGCTCCTGGGGGCCGGCTGCATCAAGCATAAACAAACGGATTAGACTTAGTAAAAAAGGGAGCAAGTCTAAAATTTACAAGGACAACTTCATACCTCTAGGCGGCCCAGTTGGAGTTTTAGAAGAAGTGGCCGGCTGTTTCTCAGCCGCCACCTGTTTCCTGGCAGAACCAGGAGAGCTCCCAACAGTCGTCTTCCGGGCCTTGGGGTCCGGCTGTTGGGAAGATGAAGCTCTTGGAGCACCCGTCTAAAACAGAAGAAAAAAGTCAGTATATGCATAAACACTCCAAAAAGAGGGTGAAAGGTTCGGAGCTCACCAAGGGTGCCCCCTTTTTGGGGGAGTCGGTTGAAGCTTGTTGCATAATAGAGGCCCGCAACATGGCCGCCGCAGTCTTGGAGGCGGTGATTTTGCTCATGGCGTCAGTTGCAAAAACAAACAGCAAAGTTAATAAAAGATAAACAACAAATGTATGGAACAACAGAGTATTCGACAGGCCGACTACCTCTTGAGCACCGACTGCTGAGGCCGCAGGCGGCCAAAAAGTACTCGTCATAGAGCCACTTGAAGCTCGGGACGCAGTGCAGGGGTACTTGCTCTCGTACCCCTGAAGTAGAGTCGACCCTCGACTCTACTTTAAAGAGCCCTTTATCAAGGATCTCTTTCTTAGCCTTGGGTGGAACAGGCGGCATGCTACGGACGTCTGCAAGAAGGGGCGGATTCCTGTTCCACCTATTGAAGCGCTTGTTCAGCTCAATGTCTGAACTCTCAATGATGAGGAAGGTGCTCCGCCAGTCCTTCCACTTGTTTGCTTTACCTCTTGTCATGAGGTAGCCCCTGTGGCTTATCAATTGATACCAGCCGGTACCGCCTGTCTTAGGGGTCCGGCTGAGATAGTTCATATGGGCGAAAGCCTCGAAGCTCGGCTCCACCCCGTGAAGTTCGCACCCGGCCACATAGCCGAGTACGTTGACCCAGGAGTTTGGGGCTAACCGCCATAACCCCAACTCATACCCATCCAAAATCCGCTGAACAGCCGGATGTAATGGAAAGCGAAGCCCTGCCTTGATGGCCGCCTCGTAGCAGCCAAAGCAGGCGCTATCATAACTGGAACCAGCCAGCTAGACGACTGTGTCTTCTGGATCCGGCACAAACACTAGAAAATCGGGGCCCATGGTGTGGTTTGCAATAAAGCTCTCCACTTTCTCTTGCATGGCTGTGATTCGGCCCCGAGGTACCGTGCAGTAGTAGGGGGTATTTAGCTCTCGGTAAGAGGCGGATGGTTCCGCCCAATTGTCCCCCTTCTCAACTGCGTGAGAAAGTCTCGCCTCTTGCAGGCGGCTGTTTTTCTCTTCTGTACCCAAAGAAGCATGGCCAGAAGAGTTTGACTCGGAATCGTCCTCCGACGAGTCCGAAGAGGACGACTCCTCCCCTCTCCCGGAGGGGCCCGCCTCCTCTCTTTGAAAAGGAGCAGATTTGTTAACTGTTAAATGGGAAGGGGTCACTATGACTCCCCCCACAGAATTGCCGGCATCCAGGCCGCCTTGTTTCACTTCCACATATGGCGCCTGGTCAGATGTTTCACTAAGCGGCACCCTGTGGGAGGAGCCGTCTGAATTTGAGATCCTAGCTGTCTTTTTCGTTCTGGCCATCCTGCTCTATATAGACACAAATACAGTCGGACTTTGTATAAAGGGCAAAGATGGGTCCGGAAAAGGGCAGGCGGCACTCCTAGTCCTAGATTCAGCCGTCCCCGGTGACCGGCTGATCACTAACCTAGGTCGTGTCGTGTGCTTCCGTGGTACCATTTCAGAAAATAAAAAGAAAATTAAGAGTAAGAGAACTGAGTTACCTGAACGAGTGACGGTTGATGAAGTTCTGAAAATCCTGTGCAGTCGGTTTGTCAGAACAGGCGGTAGGCAGAAAAGGTCCAAAATGTCAAAGCAAGTTCAGGGGTCCGAATGTTCTCAAAAAGTTCTCAAAGCGTAAAAATGACTCAAGACAACTCTCCCTTATATAGGCGAGGTGAGAAGGCGAAGGGTCACTTTCAGAATTAAAAATTTGGGCGGGAAAATCTCTCGTCCTTTCGCCGACTGACACCTGTAGCAGGCCGTCGCCTGTTACAGTGCGACACCTGTCACAGGTAACACATGGCCAATCACGTGCCACCTGTGAGGGGCAAATGATTAGGGGATTTTGCTCCCACCAATCGGAATGCGCCACGTGGACCAATCAGGTCCTGCCAAGTGTCCCCCAGTTGGAACAGTCAGGGCTTGCCACGTGGCACGCGCTTATTCGTCCACCTTGGACCTGTTATGTCAAGACATGTGGCATACTCCATGCCTAATGGAGAAACCGGCCACCTAGGCCCAACTTCCGAGGGAAGCCCAATCGGCCCTAGGTTTACCTAAACCTAGGATGGGCACGTTTTCCAAGGTTATAAATACCTCCCTTAATCCTCATTAAGGGGGAGAACAGAAACATTACGGAAAAAACACATTGATTACACACAGTAATAATCGGCTGATCTCGCTAACAAAGCAGATTACCTACATTAAACACTCTCACCTAGAGAGACCAAATCACTTTAATTTCCGCATTAATTACTCCTTAATCAGGTACTAACTTGACCGTTGGAGGCGGAGCTCCCAAGAGTCTCCGTTATTTTGCAGGTACAGGCGTCCGGTTCCTGTCTCGGAATTGTAACTCTCCCGCAGGACATCAGAAAACCCCGAAACAACTTTCATTTTCTTCAAATAGCTTTGTTTGAATGTGTTTGACTTTCATTTGGTTCAATTAGCTTTGTAGAATGTATTTGACATTCATTTAATTTAAATAGATTTGTTTGAATGTGTTTGACTTTCATTTGATTCAATTAGCTTTGTAGAATGTATTTTACTTTTATTTGATTTAATTAGCTTTGTTTGAATTTATTTGACTCTCATTTGATTCAAATAGCTTTGTTTGAATGTGTTTGACTTTTATTTGATTTAATTAGATTTGTAGAATGTATTTGACTTTCATTTGATTTAAATAGCTTTATTTGAATGTGTTTGGCTTTCATTTGATTCAATTAGCTTTGTAGAATGTATTTGACTTTCATTTGATTCGAAATCTTTGTTTGAATGTGTTTGACTTTCATTTGATTCAATTAGCTTTGTTTGATTGTGTTTGACTTTAATTTAATTCAATTAGCTTTGTAGAATGTATTAGACTTTTATTTGATTTAATTAGCTTTTTTGGATGTATTTGACTCTCATTTGATTCAAATAGCTTCGTTTGAATGTGTTTGACTTTCATTTTTTTTAAATAGCTTTGTTTGAATGTGTTTGACTTTCATTTGATTCAATTAGCTTTGTAGAATGTATTGGACTTTCATTTGATTCAATTAGCTTTGTTTGAATGTGTTTGACTTTCATTTGATTCAATTAGCTTTGTTGAATGTATTTGACTTTCATTTGTTTCAATTAGCTTTGTTTGAATGTGTTTGACTTTCATTTGATTCAATTAGCTTTGTAGAATGTATTTGACTTTCACTTGACTCAAATAACTTTGTTTGACTGTGTTTGACTTTCATTTGTTTCAATTTGCTTTGTAGAATGTATTTGACTTTCATTTTCTTCAAATAGCTTTGTTTGAATGTGTTTGACTTTCATTTGGTTCAATTAGCTTTGTAGAATGTATTTGACATTCATTTAATTTAAATAGATTTGTTTGAATGTGTTTGACTTTCATTTGATTCAATTAGCTTTGTAGAATGTATTTTACTTTTATTTGATTTAATTAGCTTTGTTTGAATTTATTTGAATCTCATTTGATTCAAATAGCTTTGTTTGAATGTGTTTGACTTTCATTTGATTCAATTAGCTTTGTAGAATGTATTTCACTTTCATTTGATTTAAATAGCTTTATTTGAATTTGTTTTTGACTTTCATTTGATTCAATTAGCTTTGTAGAATGTATTTGACTTTCATTTCATTCGAAATCTTTGTTTGAATGTGTTTGACTTTCATTTGATTCAATTAGCTTTGTTTGAATGTGTTTGACTTTAATTTAATTCAATTAGCTTTGTAGAATGTATTAGACTTTTATTTGATTTAATTAGCTTTGTTTGAATGTATTTGACTCTCATTTGATTCAAATAGCTTTGTTTGAATGTGTTTGACTTTCATTTGATTCAAATAGCTTTGTTTGAATGTGTTTGACTTTCATTTGATTCAATTAGCTTTGTAGAATGTATTTGACTTTCACTTGACTCAAATAACTTTGTTTGACTGTGTTTGACTTTCATTTGTTTCAATTTGCTTTGTAGAATGTATTTGACTTTCATTTTCTTCAAATAGCTTTGTTTGAATGTGTTTGACTTTCATTTGGTTCAATTAGCTTTGTAGAATGTATTTGACATTCATTTAATTTAAATAGATTTGTTTGAATGTGCTTGACTTTCATTTGATTCAATTAGCTTTGTAGAATGTATTTTACTTTTATTTGATTTAATTAACTTTGTTTGAATTTATTTGACTCTCATTTGATTCAAATAGCTTTGTTTGAATGTGTTTGACTTTCATTTGATTCAATTAGCTTTGTAGAATGTATTTGACTTTCATTTGATTTAAATAGCTTTATTTGAATGTGTTTGACTTTCATTTGATTCAATTAGCATTGTAGAATGTATTTGACTTTCATTTGATTCGAAATCTTTGTTTGAATGTGTTTGACTTTCATTTGATTCAATTAGCTTTGTTTGAATGTGTTTGACTTTAATTTAATTCAATTAGCTTTGTAGAATGTATTAGACTTTTATTTGATTTAATTAGCTTTGTTTGAATGTATTTGACTCTCATTTGATTCAAATAGCTTTGTTTGAATGTGTTTGACTTTTATTTGATTCAATTAGCTTTGTAGAATGTATTTCACTTTCATTTGATTTAAATAGCTTTATTTGAATGTGTTTGACTTTCATTTGATTCAATTAGCTTTGTAGAATGTATTTGACTTTCATTTGATTCGAAATCTTTGTTTGAATGTGTTTGACTTTCATTTGATTCAATTAGCTTTGTTTGAATGTGTTTGACTTTAATTTAATTCAATTAGCTTTGTAGAATGTATTAGACTTTTATTTGATTTAATTAGCTTTGTTTGAATGTATTTGACCCTCATTTGATTCAAATAGCTTTGTTTGAATGTGTTTGACTTTCATTTTATTCAAATAGCTTTGTTTAAATGTGTTTGACTTTCATTTGATTCAATTAGCTTTGTAGAATGTATTTGACTTTCATTTGATTCAATTAGCTTTGTTTGAATGTGTTTGACTTTCATTTGATTCAATTAGCTTTGTTGAATGTATTTGACTTTTATTTGATTCAATTAGCTTTGTTTGAATGTGTTTGAGTTTCATTTGATTCAATTAGCTTTGTAGAATGTATTTGACTCTCATTTGATTCAAATAGCTTTGTTTGAATGCGTTTAACTTTCATTTGATTCAATTAGCATTGTAGAATACATTTCATATTCATTTAATTTAAACAACTTTGTATGAATGTGTTTGACTTTCATTTGACTCAAATAGCTTTATTTGATTGCGTTTGACTTTCATTTGATACAATTAGCTTTGTAGAACGTATTTAAATTTCATTTGATTCAAATAGCTTTGTTTGAATGTGTTTGACTTTCATTTGATTCAATTAGCTTTGTAGAATGTATTTGACTTTCACTTGACTCAAATAACTTTGTTTGACTGTGTTTGACTTTCATTTGTTTCAATTTGCTTTGTAGAATATATTTGACTTTCATTTTCTTCAAATAGCTTTGTTTGAATGTGTTTGACTTTCATTTGGTTCAATTAGCTTTGTAGAATGTATTTGACATTCATTTAATTTAAATAGATTTGTTTGAATGTGTTTGACTTTCATTTCATTCAATTAGCTTTGTAGAATGTATTTTACTTTTATTTGATTTAATTAGCTTTGTTTGAATTTATTTGACTCTCATTTGATTCAAATAGCTTTGTTTGAATGTGTTTGACTTTCATTTGATTCAATTAGCTTTGTAGAATGTATTTGACTTTCATTTGATTTAAATAGCTTTATTTGAATGTGTTTGACTTTCATTTGATTCAATTAGCTTTGTAGAATGTATTTGACTTTCATTTGATTCGAAATATTTATTTCAATGTGTTTGACTTTCATTTGATTCAATTAGCTTTATTTGAATGTGTTTGACTTTAATTTAATTCAATTAGCTTTTTAGAATGTATTAGACTTTTATTTGATTTAATTAGCTTTGTTTGAATGTATTTGACTCTAATTTGATTCAAATAGCTTTGTTTGAATGTGTTTGACTTTCATTTTATTCAAATAGCTTTGTTTGAATGTGGTTGACTTTCATTTGATTCAATTAGCTTTGTAGAATGTGTTTGACTTTCATTTGATTCAATTAGCTTTGTTTGAATGTGTTTGACTTTCATTTGATTCAATTAGCTTTGTTGAATGTATTTGACTTTCATTTGATTCAATTAGTTGTGTTTGAATGTGTTTGACTTTCATTTGATTGAATTAGCTTTGTAGAATGTATTTGACTCTCATTTGATTCAAATAGCTTTGTTTGAATGCGTTTAACTTTCATTTGATTCAATTAGCATTGTAGAATACATTTCACTTTCATTTCATTTAAACAACTTTGTTTGAATGTGTTTGACGTTCTTTTGACTCAAATAGCTTTATTTGATTGCGTTTGACTTTCATTTGATAGAATTAGCTTTGTAGAACGTATTTAAATTTCATTTGATTCAAATAGCTTTGTTTGAATGTGTTTGATTTTCATTTGATTCAATTAGCTTTGTAGAATGTATTTGACTTTCACTTGACTCAAATAACTTTGTTTGACTGTGTTTGACTTTCATTTGTTTCAATTTGCTTTGTAGAATGTATTTGACTTTCATTTTCTTCAAATAGCTTTGTTTGAATGTGTTTGACTTTCATTTGATTCAATTAGCTTTGTAGAATGTATTTGACTTTCATTTGATTCAAAATCTTTGTTTGAATGTGTTTGACTTTCATTTGGTTCAATTAGCTTTGTAGAATGTATTTGACATTCATTTAATTTAAATAGATTTGTTTGAATGTGTTTGACTTTCATTTCATTCAATTAGCTTTGTAGAATGTATTTTACTTTTATTTGATTTAATTACCTTTGTTTGAATTTATTTGACTCTCATTTGATTCAAATAGCTTTGTTTGAATGTGTTTGACTTTCATTTGATTCAATTAGCTTTGTAGAATGTATTTGACTTTCATTTGATTTAAATAGCTTTATTTGAATGTGTTTGACTTTCATTTGATTCAATTAGCTTTGTAGAATGTATTTGACTTTCATTTGATTCGAAATATTTATTTCAATGTGTTTGACTTTCATTTGATTCAATTAGCTTTATTTGAATGTGTTTGACTTTAATTTAATTCAATTAGCTTTTTAGAATGTATTAGACTTTTATTTGATTTAATTAGCTTTGTTTGAATGTATTTGACTCTAATTTGATTCAAATAGCTTTGTTTGAATGTGTTTGACTTTCATTTTATTCAAATAGCTTTGTTTGAATGTGGTTGACTTTCATTTGATTCAATTAGCTTTGTAGAATGTGTTTGACTTTCATTTGATTCAATTAGCTTTGTTTGAATGTGTTTGACTTTCATTTGATTCAATTAGCTTTGTTGAATGTATTTGACTTTCATTTGATTCAATTAGTTGTGTTTGAATGTGTTTGACTTTCATTTGATTGAATTAGCTTTGTAGAATGTATTTGACTCTCATTTGATTCAAATAGCTTTGTTTGAATGCGTTTAACTTTCATTTGATTCAATTAGCATTGTAGAATACATTTCACTTTCATTTCATTTAAACAACTTTGTTTGAATGTGTTTGACGTTCTTTTGACTCAAATAGCTTTATTTGATTGCGTTTGACTTTCATTTGATAGAATTAGCTTTGTAGAACGTATTTAAATTTCATTTGATTCAAATAGCTTTGTTTGAATGTGTTTGATTTTCATTTGATTCAATTAGCTTTGTAGAATGTATTTGACTTTCACTTGACTCAAATAACTTTGTTTGACTGTGTTTGACTTTCATTTGTTTCAATTTGCTTTGTAGAATGTATTTGACTTTCATTTTCTTCAAATAGCTTTGTTTGAATGTGTTTGACTTTCATTTGGTTCAATTAGCTTTGTAGAATGTATTTGACATTCATTAAATTTACATAGATTTGTTTGAATGTGTTTGACTTTCATTTGATTCAATTAGCTTTGTAGAATCTATTTTACTTTTATTTGATTTAATTAGCTTTGTTTGAATTTATTTGACTCTCATTTGATTCAAATAGCTTTGTTTGAATGTGTTTGACTTTCATTTGATTTAATTAGCTTTGTAGAATGTATTTGACTTTCATTTAATTTAAATAGCTTTATTTGAATGTGTTTGACTTTCATTTGATTCAATTAGCTTTGTAGAATGTATTTGACTTTCATTTGATTCGAAATCTTAGTTTGAATGTGTTTGACTTTCATTTGATTCAATTAGCTTTGTTTGAATGTGTTTGAATGTGTTTGACTTTAATTTAATTCAATTAGCTTTGTAGAATGTATTAGACTTTTGTTTGATTTAATTAGCTTTGTTTGAATGTATTTGACTCTCATTTGATTCAAATAGCTTTGTTTGAATGTGCTTGACTTTCATTTGATTCAATTAGCTATGTTTGAATGTGTTTGACTTTCATTTGATTCAATTAGCTTTGTTGAATGTATTTGACTTTCATTTGATTCAATTAGCTTTGTTTGAATGTGTTTGACTTTCATTTGATTCAATTAGCTTTGTAGAATGTATTTGACTTTCATTTGATTCAATTTGCTTTGTAGAATGTATTAGACTTTAATTAGCTTTGTTTGAATGTATTTGACTCTCATTTGATTCAAATAGCTTTGTTTGAATGTGTTTGATTTTCATTTGATTCAATTAGCTTTGTAGAATGTATTTCACTTTCATTTGATTTAAATAGCTTTATTTGAATGTGTTTGACTTTCATTTGATTCAATTAGCTTTGTAGAATGTATTTGACTTTCATTTGATTCGAAATCTTTGTTTGAATGTGTTTGACTTTCATTTGATTCAATTAGCTTTGTAGAATGTATTAGACTTTTATTTGATTTAATTAGCTTTGTTTGAATGTATTTGACTCTCATTTGATTCAAATAGCTTTGTTTGAATGTGTTTGACTTTCATTTTATTCAAATAGCTTTGTTTAAATGTGTTTGACTTTCATTTGATTCAATTAGCTTTGTAGAATGTATTTGACTTTCATTTGATTCAATTAGCTTTGTTTGAATGTGTTTGACTTTCATTTGATTCAATTAGCTTTGTTGAATGTATTTGACTTTCATTTGATTCAATTAGCTTTGTTTGAATGTGTTTCACTTTCATTTGATTCAATTAGCTTTGTAGAATGTATTTGACTCTCATTTGATTCAAATAGCTTTGTTTGAATGCGTTTAACTTTCATTTGATTCAATTAGTATTGTAGAATACATTTCACTTTCATTTCATTTAAACAACTTTGTTTGAATGTGTTTGACGTTCTTTTGACTCAAATAGCTTTATTTGATTGCGTTGGACTTTCATTTGATACAATTAGCTTTGTAGAATGTATTTAAATTTCATTTGATTCAAATAGCTTTGTTTGAATGTGTTTGACTTTCATTTGATTCAATTAGCTTTGTAGAATGTATTTGACTTTCACTTGACTCAAATAACTTTGTTTGATTGTGTTTGACTTTCATTTGTTTCAATTTGCTTTGTAGAATGTATTTGACTTTCATTTTCTTCAAATAGCTTTGTTTGAATGTGTTTGACTTTCATTTGGTTCAATTAGCTTTGTAGATGTATTTGACATTCATTAAATTTACATAGATTTGTTTGAATGTGTTTGACTTTCATTTGATTCAATTAGCTTTGTCGAATGTATTTTACTTTTATTTGATTTAATTAGCTTTGTTTGAATTTATTTGACTCTCATTTGATTCAAATAGCTTTGTTTGAATGTGTTTGACTTTCATTTGATTTAATTAGCTTTGTAGAATGTATTTGACTTTCATTTAATTTAAATAGCTTTATTTGAATGTGTTTGACTTTCATTTGATTCAATTAGCTTTGTAGAATGTATTTCACTTTCATTTGATTCGAAATCTTTGTTTGAATGTGTTTGACTTTCATTTGATTCAATTAGCTTTGTTTGAATGTGTTTGACTTTAATTTAATTCAATTAGCTTTGTAGAATGTATTAGACTTTTATTTGATTTAATTAGCTTTGTTTGAATGTATTTGACTCTCATTTGATTCAAATAGCTTAGTTTGAATGTGCTTGACTTTCATTTGATTCAATTAGCTATGTTTGAATGTGTTTGACTTTCATTTGATTCAATTAGCTTTGTCGAATGTATTTGACTTTCATTTGATTCAATTAGCTTTTTTTGAATGTGTTTGACTTTCATTTGATTCAATTAGCTTTGTAGAATGTATTTGACTTTCATTTGATTCAATTTGCTTTGTAGAATGTATTAGACTTTTATTTGATTTAATTAGCTTTGTTTGAATGTATTTGACTCTCATTTGATTCAAATAGCTTTGTTTGAATGTGTTTGACTTTCATTTGATTCAATTAGCTTTGTAGAATGTATTTCACTTTCATTTGATTTAAATAGCTTTATTTGAATGTGTTTGACTTTCATTTGATTCAATTAGCTTTGTAGAATGTATTTGACTTTCATTTGATTCGAAATCTTTGTTTGAATGTGATTGACTTTCATTTGATTCAATTAGCTTTGTTTGAATGTGTTTGACTTTAATTTAATTCAATTAGCTTTGTAGAATGTATTAGACTTTTATTTGATTTAATTAGCTTTGTTTGAATGTATTTGACTTTCATTTGATTCAAATAGCTTTGTTTGAATGTGTTTGGCTTTCATTTTATTCAAATAGCTTTGTTTAAATGTGTTTGACTTTCATTTGATTCAATTAGCTTTGTAGAATGTATTTGACTTTCATTTGATTCAATTAGCTTTGTTTGAATGTGTTTGACTTTCATTTGGTTCAATTAGCTTTGTAGATGTATTTGACATTCATTAAATTTACATAGATTTGTTTGAATGTGTTTGACTTTCATTTGATTCAATTAGCTTTGTCGAATGTATTTTACTTTTATTTGATTTAATTAGCTTTGTTTGAATTTATTTGACTCTCATTTGATTCAAATAGCTTTGTTTGAATGTGTTTGACTTTCATTTGATTTAATTAGCTTTGTAGAATGTATTTGACTTTCATTTAATTTAAATAGCTTTATTTGAATGTGTTTGACTTTCATTTGATTCAATTAGCTTTGTAGAATGTATTTCACTTTCATTTGATTCGAAATCTTTGTTTGAATGTGTTTGACTTTCATTTGATTCAATTAGCTTTGTTTGAATGTGTTTGACTTTAATTTAATTCAATTAGCTTTGTAGAATGTATTAGACTTTTATTTGATTTAATTAGCTTTGTTTGAATGTATTTGACTCTCATTTGATTCAAATAGCTTAGTTTGAATGTGCTTGACTTTCATTTGATTCAATTAGCTATGTTTGAATGTGTTTGACTTTCATTTGATTCAATTAGCTTTGTCGAATGTATTTGACTTTCATTTGATTCAATTAGCTTTTTTTGAATGTGTTTGACTTTCATTTGATTCAATTAGCTTTGTAGAATGTATTTGACTTTCATTTGATTCAATTTGCTTTGTAGAATGTATTAGACTTTTATTTGATTTAATTAGCTTTGTTTGAATGTATTTGACTCTCATTTGATTCAAATAGCTTTGTTTGAATGTGTTTGACTTTCATTTGATTCAATTAGCTTTGTAGAATGTATTTCACTTTCATTTGATTTAAATAGCTTTATTTGAATGTGTTTGACTTTCATTTGATTCAATTAGCTTTGTAGAATGTATTTGACTTTCATTTGATTCGAAATCTTTGTTTGAATGTGATTGACTTTCATTTGATTCAATTAGCTTTGTTTGAATGTGTTTGACTTTAATTTAATTCAATTAGCTTTGTAGAATGTATTAGACTTTTATTTGATTTAATTAGCTTTGTTTGAATGTATTTGACTTTCATTTGATTCAAATAGCTTTGTTTGAATGTGTTTGGCTTTCATTTTATTCAAATAGCTTTGTTTAAATGTGTTTGACTTTCATTTGATTCAATTAGCTTTGTAGAATGTATTTGACTTTCATTTGATTCAATTAGCTTTGTTTGAATGTGTTTGACTTTCATTTGATTCAATTAGCTTTGTTGAATGTATTTGACTTTCATTTGATTCAATTAGCTTTGTTTGAATGTGTTTGACTTTCATTTGATTCAATTAGCTTTGTAGAATGTATTTGACTCTCATTTGATTCAAATAGCTTTGTTTGAATGCGTTTAACTTTCATTTGATTCAAATAGCATTGTAGAATACATTTCATATTCATTTAATTTAAACAACTTTGTATGAATGTGTTTGACTTTCATTTGACTCAAATAGCTTTATTTGATTGCGTTTGACTTTCATTTGATACAATTAGCTTTGTAGAACGTATTTAAATTTCATTTGATTCAAATAGCTTTGTTTGAATGTGTTTGACTTTCATTTGATTCAATTAGCTTTGTAGAATGTATTTGACTTTCACTTGACTCAAATAACTTTGTTTGACTGTGTTTGACTTTCATTTGTTTCAATTTGCTTTGTAGAATGTATTTGACTTTCATTTTCTTCAAATAGCTTTGTTTGAATGTGTTTGACTTTCATTTGGTTCAATTAGCTTTGTAGAATGTATTTGACATTCATTTAATTTAAATAGATTTGTTTTGAATGTGTTTGACTTTCATTTCATTCAATTAGCTTTGTAGAATGTATTTTACTTTTATTTGATTTAATTAGCTTTGTTTGAATTTATTTGACTCTCATTTGATTCAAATAGCTTTGTTTGAATGTGTTTGACTTTCATTTGATTCAATTAGCTTTGTAGAATGTATTTGACTTTCATTTGATTTAAATAGCTTTATTTGAATGTGTTTGACTTTCATTTGATTCAATTAGCTTTGTAGAATGTATTTGACTTTCATTTGATTTAAATAGCTTTATTTGAATGTGTTTGACTTTCATTTGATTCAATTAGCTTTGTAGAATGTATTTGACTTTCATTTGATTCGAAATATTTATTTCAATGTGTTTGACTTTCATTTGATTCAATTAGCTTTGTTTGAATGTGTTTGACTTTAATTTAATTCAATTAGCTTTTTAGAATGTATTAGACTTTTATTTGATTTAATTAGCTTTGTTTGAATGTATTTGACTCTAATTTGATTCAAATAGCTTTGTTTGAATGTGTTTGACTTTCATTTTATTCAAATAGCTTTGTTTGAATGTGGTTGACTTTCATTTGATTCAATTAGCTTTGTAGAATGTGTTTGACTTTCATTTGATTCAATTAGCTTTGTTTGAATGTGTTTGACTTTCATTTGATTCAATTAGCTTTGTTGAATGTATTTGACTTTCATTTGATTCAATTAGTTGTGTTTGAATGTGTTTGACTTTCATTTGATTGAATTAGCTTTGTAGAATGTATTTGACTCTCATTTGATTCAAATAGCTTTGTTTGAATGCGTTTAACTTTCATTTGATTCAATTAGCATTGTAGAATACATTTCACTTTCATTTCATTTAAACAACTTTGTTTGAATGTGTTTGACGTTCTTTTGACTCAAATAGCTTTATTTGATTGCGTTTGACTTTCATTTGATAGAATTAGCTTTGTAGAACGTATTTAAATTTCATTTGATTCAAATAGCTTTGTTTGAATGTGTTTGACTTTCATTTGATTCAATTAGCTTTGTAGAATGTATTTGACTTTCACTTGACTCAAATAACTTTGTTTGACTGTGTTTGACTTTCATTTGTTTCAATTTGCTATGTAGAATGTATTTGACTTTCATTTTCTTCAAATAGCTTTGTTTGAATGTGTTTGACTTTCATTTGGTTCAATTAGCTTTGTAGAATGTATTTGACATTCATTAAATTTACATAGATTTGTTTGAATGTGTTTGACTTTCATTTGATTCAATTAGCTTTGTAGAATGTATTTTACTTTTATTTGATTTAATTAGCTTTGTTTGAATTTATTTGACTCTCATTTGAATCAAATAGCTTTGTTTGAATGTGTTTGACTTTCATTTGATTTAATTAGCTTTGTAGAATGTATTTGACTTTCATTTAATTTAAATAGCTTTATTTGAATGTGTTTGACTTTCATTTGATTCAATTAGCTTTGTAGAATGTATTTGACTTTCATTTGATTCGAAATCTTTGTTTGAATGTGTTTGACTTTCATTTGATTCAATTAGCTTTGTTTGAATGTGTTTGACTTTAATTTAATTCAATTAGCTTTTTAGAATGTATTAGACTTTTATTTGATTTAATTAGCTTTGTTTGAATGTATTTGACTCTCATTTGATTCAAATAGCTTTGTTTGAATGTGTTTGACTTTCATTTTATTAATATAGCTTTGTTTGAATGTGTTTGACTTTCATTTGATTCAATTAGCTTTGTAGAATGTGTTTGACTTTCATTTGATTCAATTAGCTTTGTTTGAATGTGTTTGACTTTCATTTGATTCAATTAGCTTTGTTGAATGTATTTGACTTTCATTTGATTCAATTAGCTGTGTTTGAATGTGTTTGAGTTTCATTTGATTGAATTAGCTTTGTAGAATGTATTTGACTCTCATTAGATTCAAATAGCTTTTTTTGAATGCGTTTAACTTTCATTTGATTCAATTAGCATTGTAGAATACATTTCATATTCATTTAATTTAAACAACTTTGTTTGAATGTGTTTGACTTTCATTTGACTCAAATAGCTTTATTTGATTGCGTTTGACTTTCATTTGATACAATTAGCTTTGTAGAACGTATTTAAATTTCATTTGATTCAAATAGCTTTGTTTGAATGTGTTTGACTTTCATTTGATTCAATTAGCTTTGTAGAATGTATTTGACTTTCACTTGACTCAAATAACTTTGTTTGACTGTGTTTGACTTTCATTTGTTTCAATTTGCTTTGTAGAATGTATTTGACTTTCATTTTCTTCAAATAGCTTTGTTTGAATGTGTTTGACTTTCATTTGATTCAATTAGCTTTGTAGAATGTATTTGACATTCATTTAATTAAAATAGCTTTGTTTGAATGTGTTTGACTTTCATTTGATTCAATTAGCTTTGTTGAATGTATTTGACTTTCATTTGATTCAATTAGCTTTGTTTGAATGTGTTTGACTTTCATTTGATTCAATTAGCTTTGTAGAATGTATTTGACTCTCATTTGATTCAAATAGCTTTCTTTGAATGCGTTTAACTTTCATTTGATTCAATTAGCATTGTAGAATACATTTCATATTCATTTAATTTAAACAACTTTGTATGAATGTGTTTGACTTTCATTTGACTCAAATAGCTTTATTTGATTGCGTTTGACTTTCATTTGATACAATTAGCTTTGTAGAACGTATTTAAATTTCATTTGATTCAAATAGCTTTGTTTGAATGTGTTTGACTTTCATTTGATTCAATTAGCTTTGTAGAATGTATTTGACTTTCACTTGACTCAAATAACTTTGTTTGACTGTGTTTGACTTTCATTTGTTTCAATTTGCTATGTAGAATGTATTTGACTTTCATTTTCTTCAAATAACTTTGTTTGAATGTGTTTGACTTTCATTTGGTTCAATTAGCTTTGTAGAATGTATTTGACATTCATTTAATTTAAATAGATTTTTTTGAATGTGTTTGACTTTCATTTCTTCAATTAGCTTTGTAGAATGTATTTTACTTTTATTTGATTTAATTAGCTTTGTTTGAATTTATTTGACTCTCATTTGATTCAAATAGCTTTGTTTGAATGTGTTTGACTTTCATTTGATTCAATTAGCTTTGTAGAATGTATTTGACTTTCATTTGATTTAAATAGCTTTATTTGAATGTGTTTGACTTTCATTTGATTCAATTAGCTTTGTAGAATGTATTTGACTTTCATTTGATTCGAAATCTTTGTTTGAATGTGTTTGACTTTCATTTGATTCAATTAGCTTTGTTTGAATGTGTTTGACTTTAATTTAATTCAATTAGCTTTTTAGAATGTATTAGACTTTTATTTGATTTAATTAGCTTTGTTTGAATGTATTTGACTCTCATTTGATTCAAATAGCTTTGTTTGAATGTGTTTGACTTTCATTTTATTAATATAGCTTTGTTTGAATGTGTTTGACTTTCATTTGATTCAATTAGCTTTGTAGAATGTGTTTGACTTTCATTTGATTCAATTAGCTTTGTTTGAATGTGTTTGACTTTCATTTGATTCAATTAGCTTTGTTGAATGTATTTGACTTTCATTTGATTCAATTAGCTGTGTTTGAATGTGTTTGACTTTCATTTGATTGAATTAGCTTTGTAGAATGTATTTGACTCTCATTTGATTCAAATAGCTTTTTTTGAATGCGTTTAACTTTCATTTGATTCAATTAGCATTGTAGAATACATTTCACTTTCATTTCATTTAAACAACTTTGTTTGAATGTGTTTGACTTTCATTTGACTCAAATAGCTTTATTTGATTGCGTTTGACTTTCATTTGATACAATTAGCTTTGTAGAACGTATTTAAATTTCATTTGATTCAAATAGCTTTGTTTGAATGTGTTTGACTTTCATTTGATTCAATTAGCTTTGTAGAATGTATTTGACTTTCACTTGACTCAAATAACTTTGTTTGACTGTGTTTGACTTTCATTTGTTTCAATTTGCTTTGTAGAATGTATTTGACTTTCATTTTCTTCAAATTGCTTTGTTTGAATGTGTTTGACTTTCATTTGGTTCAATTAGCTTTGTAGAATGTATTTGACATTCATTTAATTTAAATATTTTTTTTTGAATGTGTTTGACTTTCATTTCATTCAATTAGCTTTGTAGAATGTATTTTACTTTTATTTGATTTAATTAGCTTTGTTTGAATTTATTTGACTCTCATTTGATTCAAATAGCTTTGTTTGAATGTGTTTGACTTTCATTTGATTCAATTAGCTTTGTAGAATGTATTTGACTTTCATTTGATTTAAATAGCTTTATTTGAATGTGTTTGACTTTCATTTGATTCAATTAGCTTTGTAGAATGTATTTGACTTTCATTTGATTCGAAATATTTGTTTGAATGTGTTTGACTTTCATTTGATTCAATTAGCTTTGTTTGAATGTGTTTGACTTTAATTTTATTCAATTAGCTTTTTAGAATGTATTAGACTTTTATTTGATTTAATTAGCTTTGTTTGAATGTATTTGACTCTCATTTGATTCAAATAGCTTTGTTTGAATGTGTTTGACTTTCATTTTATTCAAATAGCTTTGTTTGAATGTGTTTGACTTTCATTTGATTCAATTAGCTTTGTAGAATGTTTTTGACTTTCATTTGATTCAATTAGCTTTGTTTGAATGTGTTTGACTTTCATTTGATTCAATTAGCTTTGTTGAATGTATTTGACTTTCATTTGATTCAATTAGCTGTGTTTGAATGTGTTTGACTTTCATTTGATTGAATTAGCTTTGTAGAATGTATTTGACTCTCATTTGATTCAAATAGCTTTTTTTGAATGCGTTTAACTTTCATTTGATTCAATTAGCATTGTAGAATACATTTCACTTTCATTTCATTTAAACAACTTTGTTTGAATGTGTTTGACTTTCATTTGACTCAAATAGCTTTATTTGATTGCGTTTGACTTTCATTTGATACAATTAGCTTTGTAGAACGTATTTAAATTTCATTTGATTCAAATAGCTTTGTTTGAATGTGTTTGACTTTCATTTGATTCAATTAGCTTTGTAGAATGTATTTGACTTTCACTTGACTCAAATAACTTTGTTTGACTGTGTTTGACTTTCATTTGTTTCAATTTGCTTTGTAGAATGTATTTGACTTTCATTTTCTTCAAATAGCTTTGTTTGAATGTGTTTGACTTTCATTTGGTTCAATTAGCTTTGTAGAATGTATTTGACATTCATTTAATTTAAATAGATTTTTTTGAATGTGTTTGACTTTCATTTCATTCAATTAGCTTTGTAGAATGTATTTTACTTTTATTTGATTTAATTAGCTTTGTTTGAATGTATTTGACTCTCATTTGATTCAAATAGCTTTGTTTGAATGTGTTTGACTTTCATTTGATTCAATTAGCTATGTTGAATGTGTTTGACTTTCATTTGATTTAAATAGCTTTATTTGAATGTGTTTGACTTTCATTTGATTCAATTAGCTTTGTAGAATGTATTTGACTTTCATTTGATTCGAAATCTTTGTTTGAATGTGTTTGACTTTCATTTGATTCAATTAGCTTTGTTTGAATGTGTTTGACTTTAATTTAATTCAATTAGCTTTTTAGAATGTATTAGACTTTTATTTGATTTAATTAGCTTTGTTTGAATGTATTTGACTCTCATTTGATTCAAATAGCTTTGTTTGAATGTGTTTGACTTTCATTTTATTCAAATAGCTTTGTTTGAATGTGTTTGACTTTCATTTGATTCAATTAGCTTTGTAGAATGTGTTTGACTTTCATTTGATTCAATTAGCTTTGTTTGAATGTGTTTGACTTTCATTTGATTCAATTAGCTTTGTTGAATGTATTTGACTTTCATTTGATTCAATTAGCTGTGTTTGAATGTGTTTGACTTTCATTTGATTGAATTAGCTTTGTAAAATGTATTTGACTCTCATTTGATTCAAATAGCTTTGTTTGAATGCGTTTAACTTTCATTTGATTCAATTAGCATTGTAGAATACATTTCACTTTCATTTCATTTAAACAACTTTGTTTGAATGTGTTTGACTTTCATTTGACTCAAATAGCTTTATTTGATTGCGTTTGACTTTCATTTGATACAATTAGCTTTGTAGAACGTATTTAAATTTCATTTGATTCAAATAGCTTTGTTTGAATGTGTTTGACTTTCATTTGATTCAATTAGCTTTGTAGAATGTATTTGACTTTCACTTGACTCAAATAACTTTGTTTGACTGTGTTTGACTTTCATTTGTTTCAATTTGCTTTGTAGAATGTATTTGACTTTCATTTTCTTCAAATAGCTTTGTTTGAATGTATTTGACTTTCATTTGGTTCAATTAGCTTTGTAGAATGTATTTGACATTCATTAAATTTAAATGATTTGTTTGAATGTGTTTGACTTTCATTTGATTCAATTAGCTTTCTAGAATGTATTTTACTTTTATTTGATTTAATTAGCTTTGTTTGAATTTATTTGACTCTCATTTGATTCAAATAGCTTTGTTTGAATGTGTTTGACTTTCATTTGATTCAATTAGCTTTGTAGAATGTATTTGACTTTCATTTGATTCGAAATCTTTGTTTGAATGTGTTTTGACTTTCATTTGATTCAATTAGCTTTGTTTGAATGTGTTTGACTTTAATTTAATTCAATTAGCTTTGTAGAATGTATTAGACTTTTATTTGATTTAATTAGCTTTGTTTGAATGTATTTGACTCTCATTTGATTCAAATAGCTTTGTTTGAATGTGCTTGACTTTCATTTGATTCAATTAGCTATGTTTGAATGTGTTTGACTTTCATTTGATTCAATTAGCTTTGTTAAATGTATTTGACTTTCATTTGATATAATTAGCTTTGTTTGAATGTGTTTGACTTTCATTTGATTCAATTAGCTTTGTAGAATGTATTTGACTTTCATTTGATTCAATTTACTTTGTAGAATGTATTTGACTTTTATTTGATTAATTAGCTTTGTTGAATGTATTTGACTCTCATTTGATTCAAATAGCTTTGTTTGAATGTGTTTACTTTTATTTGATTCAATTAGCTTTGTATGAACGTATTTGGCTTTCATTTGATTCAAATAGCTTTGTTTGAATGTGTTTGACTTTCATTTGATTCAATTAGCTTTGTAGAATGTATTTGACTTTCAATTGATTCAAATAGCTTTGTTTGAATGTGTTTGACTTTCATTGATTCAATTAGCTTTGTAGAATGTATTTGACTTGTCATTTGATTCAAATAGCTTTGTTTGAATGTGTTTGAATTTCATTTAATTTAATTTGCTTTGTAGAATGTATTTCACTTTCATTTGATTTATATAGCTTTGTTTGAATGTGTTTGACTTTCATTTAAATTAAAAGCTTTTTTTGAATGTGTTTGACTTTCATTTGATTTAAAAGGATTTGTTTGAATGTGTTTGACTTTCATTTGATTCAATTAGCTTTGTAGAATGTATTTTATTTTTATTTGATTTAATTAGCTTTGTTTGAATTTATTTGACTCTCATTTGATTCAAATAGCTTTGTTTGAATGTGTTTGACTTTCATTTGATTCAATTAGCTTTTGTAGAATGTATTTGACTTTCATTTGATTTAAATAGCTTTATTTGAATGTGTTTGACTTTCATTTGATTCAATTAGCTTTGTAGAATGTATTTGACTTTCATTTGATTCAAAATTTTTGTTTGAATGTGTTTGACTTTCATTTGATTCAATTAGCTTTGTTTGAATGTGTTTGACTTTAATTTAATTCAATTAGCTTTTTAGAATGTATTAGACTTTTATTTGATTTAATTAGCTTTGTTTGAATGTATTTGACTCTCATTTGATTCAAATAGCTTTGTTTGAATGTGTTTGACTTTCATTTTATTTAAATAGCTTTGTTTAAATGTGTTTGACTTTCATTTGATTCAATTAGCTTTGTAGAATGTATTTGACTTTCATTTGATTCAATTAGCTTTGTTTGAATGTGTTTGACTTTCATTTGATTCAATTAGCTTTGTTGAATGTATTTGACTTTCATTTGATTCAATTAGCTTTGTTTGAATGTGTTTGACTTTCATTTGATTCAATTAGCTTTGTAGAATGTATTTGACTCTCATTTGATTCAAATAGCTTTGTTTGAATGCGTTTAACTTTCATTTGATTCAATTAGCATTGTAGAATACATTTCATATTCATTTAATTTAAACAACTTTGTATGAATGTGTTTGACTTTCATTTGACTCAAATAGCTTTATTTGATTGCGTTTGACTTTCATTTGATACAATTAGCTTTGTAGAACGTATTTAAATTTCATTTGATTCGAATAGCTTTGTTTGAATGTGTTTGACTTTCATTTGATTCAATTAGCTTTGTAGAATGTATTTGACTTTCACTTGACTCAAATAACTTTGTTTGACTGTGTTTGACTTTCATTTGTTTCAATTTGCTTTGTAGAATGTATTTGACTTTCATTTTCTTCTAATAGCTTTGTTTGAATGTGTTTGACTTTCATTTGGTTCAATTAGCTTTGTAGAATGTATTTGACATTCATTTAATTTCAATAGATTTGTTTGAATGTGTTTGACTTTCATTTGATTCAATTAGCTTTGTAGAATGTATTTTACTTTTATTTGATTTAATTAGCTTTGTTTGAATTTATTTGACTCTCATTTGATTCAAATAGCTTTGTTTGAATGTGTTTGACTTTCATTTGATTTAATTAGCTTTGTAGAATGTATTTGACTCTTCATTTAATTTAAATAGCTTTATTTGAATGTGTTTGACTTTCATTTGATTCAATTAGCTTTGTTGAATGTATTTGACTTTCATTTGATATAATTAGCTTTGTTTGAATGTGTTTGACTTTCATTTGATTCAATTAGCTTTGTAGAATGTATTTGACTTTCATTTGATTCAAAATCTTTGTTTGAATGTGTTTGACTTTCATTTGATTCAATTAGCTTTGTTTGAATGTGTTTGACTTTAATTTAATTCAATTAGCTTTGTAGAATGTATTAGACTTTTATTTGATTTAATTAGCTTTGTTTGAATGTATTTGACTCTCATTTGATTCAAATAGCTTTGTTTGAATGTGTTTGACTTTCATTTTATTCAAATAGCTTTGTTTAAATGTGTTTGACTTTCATTTGATTCAATTAGCTTTGTAGAATGTATTTGACTTTCATTTGATTCAATTAGCTTTGTTTGAATGTGTTTGACTTTCATTTGATTCAATTAGCTTTGTTGAATGTATTTGACTTTCATTTGATTCAATTAGCTTTGTTTGAATGTGTTTGACTTTCATTTGATTCAATTAGCTTTGTAGAATTTATTTGACTCTCATTTGATTCAAATAGCTTTGTTTGAATGCGTTTAACTTTCATTTGATTCAATTAGCACTGTAGAATACATTTCATATTCATTTAATTTAAACAACTTTGTATGAATGTGTTTGACTTTCATTTGACTCAAATAGCTTTATTTGATTGCGTTTGAGTTTCATTTGATACAATTAGCTTTGTAGAACGTATTTAAATTTCATTTGATTCAAATAGCTTTGTTTGAATGTGTTTGACTTTCATTTGATTCAATTAGCTTTGTAGAATGTATTTGACTTTCACTTGACTCAAATAACTTTGTTTGACTGTGTTTGACTTTCATTTGTTTCAATTTGCTTTGTAGAATGTATTTGACTTTCATTTTCTTCAAATAGCTTTGTTTGAATGTGTTTGACTTTCATTTGGTTCAATTAGCTTTGTAGAATGTATTTGACATTCATTTAATTTAAATAGATTTTTTTGAATGTGTTTGACTTTCATTTCATTCAATTAGCTTTGTAGAATGTATTTTACTTTTATTTGATTTAATTAGCTTTGTTTGAATTTATTTGACTCTCATTTGATTCAAATAGCTTTGTTTGAATGTGTTTGACTTTCATTTGATTCAATTAGCTTTGTAGAATGTATTTGAATTTCATTTGATTTAAATAGCTTTATTTGAATGTGTTTGACTTTCATTTGATTCAATTAGCTTTGTAGTATGTATTTGACTTTCATTTCGATTCGAAATCTTTGTTTGAATGTGTTTGACTTTCATTTGATTCAATTAGCTTTGTTTGAATGTGTTTGACTTTAATTTAATTCAATTAGCTTTTTAGAATGTATTAGACTTTTATTTGATTTAATTAGCTTTGTTTGAATGTATTTGACTCTCATTTGATTCAAATAGCTTTGTTTGAATGTGTTTGACTTTCATTTTATTCAAATAGCTTTGTTTGAATGTGTTTGACTTTCATTTGATTCAATTAGCTTTGTAGAATGTGTTTGACTTTCATTTGATTCAATTAGCTTTGTTTGAATGTGTTTGACTTTCATTTGATTCAATTAGCTTTGTTGAATGTATTTGACTTTCATTTGATTCAATTAGCTGTGTTTGAATGTGTTTGACTTTCATTTGATTGAATTAGCTTTGTAGAATGTATTTGACTCTCATTTGATTCAAATAGCTTTTTTTGAATACGTTTAACTTTCATTTGATTCAATTAGCATTGTAGAATACATTTCACTTTCATTTCATTTAAACAACTTTGTTTGAATGTGTTTGACTTTCATTTGACTCAATTAGCTTTATTTGATTGCGTTTGACTTTCATTTGATACAATTAGCTTTGTAGAACGTATTTAAATTTCATTTGATTCAAATAGCTTTGTTTGAATGTGTTTGACTTTCATTTGATTCAATTAGCTTTGTAGAATGTATTTGACTTTCACTTGACTCAAATAACTTTGTTTGACTGTGTTTGACTTTCATTTGTTTCAATTTGCTTTGTAGAATGTATTTGACTTTCATTTTCTTCAAATAGCTTTGTTTGAATGTGTTTGACTTTCATTTGGTTCAATTAGCTTTGTAGAATGTATTTGACATTCATTTAATTTAAATAGATTTTTTTGAATGTGTTTGACTTTCATTTCATTCAATTAGCTTTGTAGAATGTATTTTACTTTTATTTGATTTAATTAGCTTTGTTTGAATGTATTTGACTCTCATTTGATTCAAATAGCTTTGTTTGAATGTGCTTGACTTTCATTTGATTCAATTAGCTATGTTTGAATGTGTTTGACTTTCATTTGATTTTATTAGCTTTGTTTGAATGTGTTTGACTTTCATTTGATTCAATTAGCTTTGTAGTATGTATTTGACTTTCATTTGATTCGAAATCTTTGTTTGAATGTGTTTGACTTTCATTTGATTCAATTAGCTTTGTTTGAATGTGTTTGACTTTAATTTAATTCAATTAGCTTTTTAGAATGTATTAGACTTTTATTTGATTTAATTAGCTTTGTTTGAATGTATTTGACTCTCATTTGATTCAAATAGCTTTGTTTGAATGTGTTTGACTTTCATTTTATTCAAATAGCTTTGTTTGAATGTGTTTGACTTTCATTTGATTCAATTAGCTTTGTAGAATGTATTTGACTTTCATTTGATTCAATTAGCTTTGTTTGAATGTGTTTGACTTTCATTTGATTCAATTAGCTTTGTTGAATGTATTTGACTTTCATTTGATTCAATTAGCCGTGTTTGAATGTGTTTGACTTTTATTTGATTGAATTAGCTTTGTAAAATGTATTTGACTCTCATTTGATTCAAATAGCTTTGTTTGAATGCGTTTAACTTTCATTTGATTCAATTAGCATTGTAGAATACATTTCACTTTCATTTCATTTAAACAACTTTGTTTGAATGTGTTTGACTTTCATTTGACTCAAATAGCTTTATTTGATTGCGTTTGACTTTCATTTGATACAATTAGCTTTGTAAAACGTATTTAAATTTCATTTGATTCAAATAGCTTTGTTTGAATGTGTTTGACTTTCATTTGATTCAATTAGCTTTGTAGAATGTATTTGACTTTCACTTGACTCAAATAACTTTGTTTGACTGTGTATGACTTTCATTTGTTTCAATTTCCTTTGTAGAATGTATTTGACTTTCAATTTCTTCAAATAGCTTTGTTTGAATGTATTTGACTTTCATTTGGTTCAATTAGCTTTGTAGAATGTATTTGACATTCATTAAATTTAAATAGCTTTGTTTGAATGTATTTGACTTTCATTTGATTCAATTAGCTTTCTAGAATGTATTTTACTTTTATTTGATTTAATTAGCTTTGTTTGAATTTATTTGACTCTCATTTGATTCAAATAGCTTTGTTTGAATGTGTTTGACTTTCATTTGATTCAATTAGCTTTGTAGAATGTATTTGACTTTCATTTGATTCGAAATCTTTGTTTGAATGTGTTTTACTTTCATTTGATTCAATTAGCTTTGTTTGAATGTGTTTGACTTTAATTTAATTCAATTAGCTTTGTAGAATGTATTAGACTTTTATTTGATTTAATTAGCTTTGTTTGAATGTATTTGACTCTCATTTGATTCAAATAGCTTTGTTTGAATGTGCTTGACTTTCATTTGATTCAATTAGCTATGTTTGAATGTGTATGACTTTCATTTGATTCAATTAGCTTTGTTAAATGTATTTGACTTTCATTTGATATAATTAGCTTTGTTTGAATGTGTTTGACTTTCATTTGATTCAATTAGCTTTGTAGAATGTATTTGACTTTCATTTGATTCAATTTACTTTGTAGAATGTATTTGACTTTTATTTGATTTAATTAGCTTTGGTTTAATGTATTTGACCCTCATTTGATTCAAATAGCTTTGTTTGAATGTGTTTCACTTTTATTTGATTCAATTAGCTTTGTAGAACGTATTTGGCTTTCATTTGATTCAAATAGCTTTGTTTGAATGTGTTTGACTTTCATTTGATTCCATCAGCTTTGTAGAATGTATTTGACTTTCAATTGATTCAAATAGCTTTGTTTGAATGTGTTTGACTTTCAATTGATTCAATTAGCTTTGTAGAATGTATTTGATTGTCATTTGATTCAAATAGCTTTGTTTGAATGTGTTTGAATTTCATTTAATTTAATTTGCTTTGTAGAATGCATTTCACTTTCATTTGATTTATATAGCTTTGTTTGAATGTGTTTGACTTTCATTTAAATTAAAAAGCTTTTTTTGAATGTGTTTGACTTTCATTTGATTTAAAAGGATTTGTTTGAATGTGTTTGACTTTCATTTGATTCAATTAGCTTTGTAGAATGTATTTTATTTTTATTTGATTTAATTAGCTTTGTTTGAATTTATTTGACTCTCATTTGATTCAAATAGCTTTGTTTGAATGTGTTTGACTTTCATTTGATTCAATTAGCTTTGTAGAATGTATTTGACTTTCATTTGATTTAAATAGCTTTATTTGAATGTGTTTGACTTTCATTTGATTCAATTAGCTTTGTAGAATGTATTTGACTTTCATTTGATTCAAAATTTTTGTTTGAATGTGTTTGACTTTCATTTGATTCAATTAGCTTTGTTTGAATGTGTTTGACTTTAATTTAATTCAATTAGCTTTTTAGAATGTATTAGACTTTTATTTGATTTAATTAGCTTTGTTTGAATGTATTTGACTCTCATTTGATTCAAATAGCTTTGTTTGAATGTGTTTGACTTTCATTTTATTTAAATAGCTTTGTTTAAATGTGTTTGACTTTCATTTGATTCAATTAGCTTTGTAGAATGCATTTGACTTTCATTTGATTCAATTAGCTTTGTTTGAATGTGTTTGACTTTCATTTGATTCAATTAGCTTTGTTGAATGTATTTGACTTTCATTTGATTCAATTAGCTTTGTTTGAATGTGTTTGACTTTCATTTGATTCAATTAGCTTTGTAGAATGTATTTGACTCTCATTTGATTCAAATAGCTTTGTTTGAATGCGTTTAACTTTCATTTGATTCAATTAGCATTGTAGAATACATTTCATATTCATTTAATTTAAACAACTTTGTATGAATGTGTTTGACTTTCATTTGACTCAAATAGCTTTATTTGATTGCGTTTGACTTTCATTTGATACAATTAGCTTTGTAGAACGTATTTAAATTTCATTTGATTCGAATAGCTTTGTTTGAATGTGTTTGACTTTCATTTGATTCAATTAGCTTTGTAGAATGTATTTGACTTTCACTTGACTCAAATAACTTTGTTTGACTGTGTTTGACTTTCATTTGTTTCAATTTGCTTTGTAGAATGTATTTGACTTTCATTTTCTTCTAATAGCTTTGTTTGAATGTGTTTGACTTTCATTTGGTTCAATTAGCTTTGTAGAATGTATTTGACATTCATTTAATTTCAATAGATTTGTTTGAATGTGTTTGACTTTCATTTGATTCAATTAGCTTTGTAGAATGTATTTTACTTTTATTTGATTTAATTAGCTTTGTTTGAATTTATTTGACTCTCATTTGATTCAAATAGCTTTGTTTGAATGTGTTTGACTTTCATTTGATTTAATTAGCTTTGTAGAATGTATTTGACTCTCATTTAATTTAAATAGCTTTATTTGAATGTGTTTGACTTTCATTTGATTCAATTAGCTTTGTTGAATGTATTTGACTTTCATTTGATATAATTAGCTTTGTTTGAATGTGTTTGACTTTCATTTGATTCAATTAGCTTTGTAGAATGTATTTGACTTTCATTTGATTCAAAATCTTTGTTTGAATGTGTTTGACTTTCATTTGATTCAATTAGCTTTGTTTGAATGTGTTTGACTTTAATTTAATTCAATTAGCTTTGTAGAATGTATTAGACTTTTATTTGATTTAATTAGCTTTGTTTGAATGTATTTGACTCTCATTTGATTCAAATAGCTTTGTTTGAATGTGTTTGACTTTCATTTTATTCAAATAGCTTTGTTTAAATGTGTTTGACTTTCATTTGATTCAATTAGCTTTGTAGAATGTATTTGACTTTCATTTGATTCAATTAGCTTTGTTTGAATGTGTTTGACTTTCATTTGATTCAATTAGCTTTGTTGAATGTATTTGACTTTCATTTGATTCAATTAGCTTTGTTTGAATGTGTTTGACTTTCATTTGATTCAATTAGCTTTGTAGAATTTATTTGACTCTCATTTGATTCAAATAGCTTTGTTTGAATGCGTTTAACTTTCATTTGATTCAATTAGCACTGTAGAATACATTTCATATTCATTTAATTTAAACAACTTTGTATGAATGTGTTTGACTTTCATTTGACTCAAATAGCTTTATTTGATTGCGTTTGAGTTTCATTTGATACAATTAGCTTTGTAGAACGTATTTAAATTTCATTTGATTCAAATAGCTTTGTTTGAATGTGTTTGACTTTCATTTGATTCAATTAGCTTTGTAGAATGTATTTGACTTTCACTTGACTCAAATAACTTTGTTTGACTGTGTTTGACTTTCATTTGTTTCAATTTGCTTTGTAGAATGTATTTGACTTTCATTTTCTTCAAATAGCTTTGTTTGAATGTGTTTGACTTTCATTTGGTTCAATTAGCTTTGTAGAATGTATTTGACATTCATTTAATTTAAATAGATTTTTTTGAATGTGTTTGACTTTCATTTCATTCAATTAGCTTTGTAGAATGTATTTTACTTTTATTTGATTTAATTAGCTTTGTTTGAATTTATTTGACTCTCATTTGATTCAAATAACTTTGTTTGAATGTGTTTGACTTTCATTTGATTCAATTAGCTTTGTAGAATGTATTTGAATTTCATTTGATTTAAATAGCTTTATTTGAATGTGTTTGACTTTCATTTGATTCAATTAGCTTTGTAGTATGTATTTGACTTTCATTTCATTCGAAATCTTTGTTTGAATGTGTTTGACTTTCATTTGATTCAATTAGCTTTGTTTGAATGTGTTTGACTTTAATTTAATTCAATTAGCTTTTTAGAATGTATTAGACTTTTATTTGATTTAATTAGCTTTGTTTGAATGTATTTGACTCTCATTTGATTCAAATAGCTTTGTTTGAATGTGTTTGACTTTCATTTTATTCAAATAGCTTTGTTTGAATGTGTTTGACTTTCATTTGATTCAATTAGCTTTGTAGAATGTGTTTGACTTTCATTTGATTCAATTAGCTTTGTTTGAATGTGTTTGACTTTCATTTGATTCAATTAGCTTTGTTGAATGTATTTGACTTTCATTTGATTCAATTAGCTGTGTTTGAATGTGTTTGACTTTCATTTGATTGAATTAGCTTTGTAGAATGTATTTGACTCTCATTTGATTCAAATAGCTTTTTTTGAATACGTTTAACTTTCATTTGATTCAATTAGCATTGTAGAATACATTTCACTTTCATTTCATTTAAACAACTTTGTTTGAATGTGTTTGACTTTCATTTGACTCAATTAGCTTTATTTGATTGCGTTTGACTTTCATTTGATACAATTAGCTTTGTAGAACGTATTTAAATTTCATTTGATTCAAATAGCTTTGTTTGAATGTGTTTGACTTTCATTTGATTCAATTAGCTTTGTAGAATGTATTTGACTTTCACTTGACTCAAATAACTTTGTTTGACTGTGTTTGACTTTCATTTGTTTCAATTTGCTTTGTAGAATGTATTTGACTTTCATTTTCTTCAAATAGCTTTGTTTGAATGTGTTTGACTTTCATTTGGTTCAATTAGCTTTGTAGAATGTATTTGACATTCATTTAATTTAAATAGATTTTTTTGAATGTGTTTGACTTTCATTTCATTCAATTAGCTTTGTAGAATGTATTTTACTTTTATTTGATTTAATTAGCTTTGTTTGAATGTATTTGACTCTCATTTGATTCAAATAGCTTTGTTTGAATGTGCTTGACTTTCATTTGATTCAATTAGCTATGTTTGAATGTGTTTGACTTTCATTTGATTTTATTAGCTTTGTTTGAATGTGTTTGACTTTCATTTGATTCAATTAGCTTTGTAGTATGTATTTGACTTTCATTTGATTCGAAATCTTTGTTTGAATGTGTTTGACTTTCATTTGATTCAATTAGCTTTGTTTGAATGTGTTTGACTTTAATTTAATTCAATTAGCTTTTTAGAATGTATTAGACTTTTATTTGATTTAATTAGCTTTGTTTGAATGTATTTGACTCTCATTTGATTCAAATAGCTTTGTTTGAATGTGTTTGACTTTCATTTTATTCAAATAGCTTTGTTTGAATGTGTTTGACTTTCATTTGATTCAATTAGCTTTGTAGAATGTATTTGACTTTCATTTGATTCAATTAGCTTTGTTTGAATGTGTTTGACTTTCATTTGATTCAATTAGCTTTGTTGAATGTATTTGACTTTCATTTGATTCAATTAGCCGTGTTTGAATGTGTTTGACTTTTATTTGATTGAATTAGCTTTGTAAAATGTATTTGACTCTCATTTGATTCAAATAGCTTTGTTTGAATGCGTTTAACTTTCATTTGATTCAATTAGCATTGTAGAATACATTTCACTTTCATTTCATTTAAACAACTTTGTTTGAATGTGTTTGACTTTCATTTGACTCAAATAGCTTTATTTGATTGCGTTTGACTTTCATTTGATACAATTAGCTTTGTAAAACGTATTTAAATTTCATTTGATTCAAATAGCTTTGTTTGAATGTGTTTGACTTTCATTTGATTCAATTAGCTTTGTAGAATGTATTTGACTTTCACTTGACTCAAATAACTTTGTTTGACTGTGTATGACTTTCATTTGTTTCAATTTCCTTTGTAGAATGTATTTGACTTTCAATTTCTTCAAATAGCTTTGTTTGAATGTATTTGACTTTCATTTGGTTCAATTAGCTTTGTAGAATGTATTTGACATTCATTAAATTTAAATAGATTTGTTTGAATGTGTTTGACTTTCATTTGATTCAATTAGCTTTCTAGAATGTATTTTACTTTTATTTGATTTAATTAGCTTTGTTTGAATTTATTTGACTCTCATTTGATTCAAATAGCTTTGTTTGAATGTGTTTGACTTTCATTTGATTCAATTAGCTTTGTAGAATGTATTTGACTTTCATTTTATTCGAAATCTTTGTTTGAATGTGTTTTACTTTCATTTGATTCAATTAGCTTTGTTTGAATGTGTTTGACTTTAATTTAATTCAATTAGCTTTGTAGAATGTATTAGACTTTTATTTGATTTAATTAGCTTTGTTTGAATGTATTTGACTCTCATTTGATTCAAATAGCTTTGTTTGAATGTGCTTGACTTTCATTTGATTCAATTAGCTATGTTTGAATGTGTTTGACTTTCATTTGATTCAATTAGCTTTGTTAAATGTATTTGACTTTCATTTGATATAATTAGCTTTGTTTGAATGTGTTTGACTTTCATTTGATTCAATTAGCTTTGTAGAATGTATTTGACTTTCATTTGATTCAATTTACTTTGTAGAATGTATTTGACTTTTATTTGATTTAATTAGCTTTGGTTTAATGTATTTGACCCTCATTTGATTCAAATAGCTTTGTTTGAATGTGTTTCACTTTTATTTGATTCAATTAGCTTTGTAGAACGTATTTGGCTTTCATTTGATTCAAATAGCTTTGTTTGAATGTGTTTGACTTTCATTTGATTCCATCAGCTTTGTAGAATGTATTTGACTTTCAATTGATTCAAATAGCTTTGTTTGAATGTGTTTGACTTTCAATTGATTCAATTAGCTTTGTAGAATGTATTTGATTGTCATTTGATTCAAATAGCTTTGTTTGAATGTGTTTGAATTTCATTTAATTTAATTTGCTTTGTAGAATGCATTTCACTTTCATTTGATTTATATAGCTTTGTTTGAATGTGTTTGACTTTCATTTAAATTAAAAAGCTTTTTTTGAATGTGTTTGACTTTCATTTGATTTAAAAGGATTTGTTTGAATGTGTTTGACTTTCATTTGATTCAATTAGCTTTGTAGAATGTATTTTATTTTTATTTGATTTAATTAGCTTTGTTTGAATTTATTTGACTCTCATTTGATTCAAATAGCTTTGTTTGAATGTGTTTGACTTTCATTTGATTCAATTAGCTTTGTAGAATGTATTTGACTTTCATTTGATTTAAATAGCTTTATTTGAATGTGTTTGACTTTCATTTGATTCAATTAGCTTTGTAGAATGTATTTGACTTTCATTTGATTCAAAATCTTTGTTTGAATGTGTTTGACTTTCATTTGATTCAATTAGCTTTGTTTGAATGTGTTTGACTTTAATTTAATTCAATTAGCTTTGTAGAATGTATTAGACTTTTACTTGATTTAATTAGCTTTGTTTGAATGTATTTGACTCTCATTTGATTCAAATAGCTTTGTTTGAATGTGTTTGACTTTCATTTTATTTAAATAGCTTTGTTTAAATGTGTTTGACTTTCATTTGATTCAATTAGCTTTGTAGAATGCATTTGACTTTCATTTGATTCAATTAGCTTTGTTTGAATGTGTTTGACTTTCATTTGATTCAATTAGCTTTGTTGAATGTATTTGACTTTCATTTGATTCAATTAGCTTTGTTTGAATGTGTTTGACTTTCATTTGATTCAATTAGCTTTGTAGAATGTATTTGACTCTCATTTGATTCAAATAGCTTTGTTTGAATGCGTTTAACTTTCATTTGATTCAATTAGCATTGTAGAATACATTTCATATTCATTTAATTTAAACAACTTTGTATGAATGTGTTTGACTTTCATTTGACTCAAATAGCTTTATTTGATTGCGTTTGACTTTCATTTGATACAATTAGCTTTGTAGAACGTATTTAAATTTCATTTGATTCAAATAGCTTTGTTTGAATGTGTTTGACTTTCATTTGATTCAATTAGCTTTGTAGAATGTATTTGACTTTCACTTGACTCAAATAACTTTGTTTGACTGTGTTTGACTTTCATTTGTTTCAATTTGCTTTGTAGAATGTATTTGACTTTCATTTTCTTCTAATAGCTTTGTTTGAATGTGTTTGACTTTCATTTGGTTCAATTAGCTTTGTAGAATGTATTTGACATTCATTTAATTTCAATAGATTTGTTTGAATGTGTTTGACTTTCATTTGATTCAATTAGCTTTGTAGAATGTATTTTACTTTTATTTGATTTAATTAGCTTTGTTTGAATTTATTTGACTCTCATTTGATTCAAATAGCTTTGTTTGAATGTGTTTGACTTTCATTTGATTTAATTAGCTTTGTAGAATGTATTTGACTCTCATTTAATTTAAATAGCTTTATTTGAATGTGTTTGACTTTCATTTGATTCAATTAGCTTTGTTGAATGTATTTGACTTTCATTTGATATAATTAGCTTTGTTTGAATGTGTTTGACTTTCATTTGATTCAATTAGCTTTGTAGAATGTATTTGACTTTCATTTGATTCAATTTACTTTGTAGAATGTATTTGACTTTTATTTGATTTAATTAGCTTTGTTTTAATTTATTTGACTCTCATTTGATTCAAATAGCTTTGTTTGAATGTGTTTCACTTTTATTTGATTCAATTAGCTTTGTAGAACGTATTTGGCTTTCATTTGATTCAAATAGCTTTGTTTGAATGTGTTTGACTTTCATTTGATTCAATTAGCTTTGTAGAATGTATTTGACTTTCATTTGATTTAAATAGCTTTATTTGAATGTGTTTGACTTTCATTTGATTCAATTAGCTTTGTAGAATGTATTTGACTTTCATTTGATTCAAAATCTTTGTTTGAATGTGTTTGACTTTCATTTGATTCAATTAGCTTTGTTTGAATGTGTTTGACTTTAATTTAATTCAATTAGCTTTGTAGAATGTATTAGACTTTTACTTGATTTAATTAGCTTTGTTTGAATGTATTTGACTCTCATTTGATTCAAATAGCTTTGTTTGAATGTGTTTGACTTTCATTTTATTTAAATAGCTTTGTTTAAATGTGTTTGACTTTCATTTGATTCAATTAGCTTTGTAGAATGCATTTGACTTTCATTTGATTCAATTAGCTTTGTTTGAATGTGTTTGACTTTCATTTGATTCAATTAGCTTTGTTGAATGTATTTGACTTTCATTTGATTCAATTAGCTTTGTTTGAATGTGTTTGACTTTCATTTGATTCAATTAGCTTTGTAGAATGTATTTGACTCTCATTTGATTCAAATAGCTTTGTTTGAATGCGTTTAACTTTCATTTGATTCAATTAGCATTGTAGAATACATTTCATATTCATTTAATTTAAACAACTTTGTATGAATGTGTTTGACTTTCATTTGACTCAAATAGCTTTATTTGATTGCGTTTGACTTTCATTTGATACAATTAGCTTTGTAGAACGTATTTAAATTTCATTTGATTCAAATAGCTTTGTTTGAATGTGTTTGACTTTCATTTGATTCAATTAGCTTTGTAGAATGTATTTGACTTTCACTTGACTCAAATAACTTTGTTTGACTGTGTTTGACTTTCATTTGTTTCAATTTGCTTTGTAGAATGTATTTGACTTTCATTTTCTTCTAATAGCTTTGTTTGAATGTGTTTGACTTTCATTTGGTTCAATTAGCTTTGTAGAATGTATTTGACATTCATTTAATTTCAATAGATTTGTTTGAATGTGTTTGACTTTCATTTGATTCAATTAGCTTTGTAGAATGTATTTTACTTTTATTTGATTTAATTAGCTTTGTTTGAATTTATTTGACTCTCATTTGATTCAAATAGCTTTGTTTGAATGTGTTTGACTTTCATTTGATTTAATTAGCTTTGTAGAATGTATTTGACTCTCATTTAATTTAAATAGCTTTATTTGAATGTGTTTGACTTTCATTTGATTCAATTAGCTTTGTTGAATGTATTTGACTTTCATTTGATATAATTAGCTTTGTTTGAATGTGTTTGACTTTCATTTGATTCAATTAGCTTTGTAGAATGTATTTGACTTTCATTTGATTCAATTTACTTTGTAGAATGTATTTGACTTTTATTTGATTTAATTAGCTTTGTTTTAATTTATTTGACTCTCATTTGATTCAAATAGCTTTGTTTGAATGTGTTTCACTTTTATTTGATTCAATTAGCTTTGTAGAACGTATTTGGCTTTCATTTGATTCAAATAGCTTTGTTTGAATGTGTTTGACTTTCATTTGATTCCATCAGCTTTGTAGAATGTATTTGACTTTCAATTGATTCAAATAGCTTTGTTTGAATGTGTTTGACTTTCAATTGATTCAATTAGCTTTGTAGAATGTATTTGATTGTCATTTGATTCAAATAGCTTTGTTTGAATGTGTTTGAATTTCATTTAATTTAATTTGCTTTGTAGAATGCATTTCACTTTCATTTGATTTATATAGCTTTGTTTGAATGTGTTTGACTTTCATTTAAATTAAAAAGCTTTTTTTGAATGTGTTTGACTTTCATTTGATTTAAAAGGATTTGTTTGAATGTGTTTGACTTTCATTTGATTCAATTAGCTTTGTAGAATGTATTTTATTTTTATTTGATTTAATTAGCTTTGTTTGAATTTATTTGACTCTCATTTGATTCAAATAGCTTTGTTTGAATGTGTTTGACTTTCATTTGATTCAATTAGCTTTGTAGAATGTATTTGACTTTCATTTGATTTAAATAGCTTTATTTGAATGTGTTTGACTTTCATTTGATTCAATTAGCTTTGTAGAATGTATTTGACTTTCATTTGATTCAAAATCTTTGTTTGAATGTGTTTGACTTTGATTTGATTCAATTAGCTTTGTTTGAATGTGTTTGACTTTAATTTAATTCAATTAGCTTTGTAGAATGTATTAGACTTTTATTTGATTTAATTAGCTTTGTTTGAATGTATTTGACTCTCATTTGATTCAAATAGCTTTGTTTGAATGTGTTTGACTTTCATTTTATTTAAATAGCTTTGTTTAAATGTGTTTGACTTTCATTTGATTCAATTAGCTTTGTAGAATGTATTTGACTTTCATTTGATTCAATTAGCTTTGTTTGAATGTGTTTGACTTTCATTTGATTCAATTAGCTTTGTTTGAATGTGTTTGACTTTAATTTAATTCAATTAGCTTTGTAGAATGTATTTTACTTTTATTTGATTTAATTAGCTTTGTTTGAATTTATTTGACTCTCATTTGATTCAAATAGCTTTGTTTGAATGTGTTTGACTTTCATTTGATTTAATTAGCTTTGTTGAATGTATTTGACTCTCATTTAATTTAAATAGCTTTATTTGAATGTGTTTGACTTTCATTTGATTCAATTAGCTTTGTTGAATGTATTTGACTTTCATTTGATATAATTAGCTTTGTTTGAATGTGTTTGACTTTCATTTGATTCAATTAGCTTTGTAGAATGTATTTGACTTTCATTTGATTCAATTTACTTTGTAGAATGTATTTGACTTTTATTTGATTTAATTAGCTTTGTTTTAATTTATTTGACTCTCATTTGATTCAAATAGCTTTGTTTGAATGTGTTTCACTTTTATTTGATTCAATTAGCTTTGTAGAACGTATTTGGCTTTCATTTGATTCAAATAGCTTTGTTTGAATGTGTTTGACTTTCATTTGATTCCATCAGCTTTGTAGAATGTATTTGACTTTCAATTGATTCAAATAGCTTTGTTTGAATGTGTTTGACTTTCAATTGATTCAATTAGCTTTGTAGAATGTATTTGATTGTCATTTGATTCAAATAGCTTTGTTTGAATGTGTTTGAATTTCATTTAATTTAATTTGCTTTGTAGAATGCATTTCACTTTCATTTGATTTATATAGCTTTGTTTGAATGTGTTTGACTTTCATTTAAATTAAAAAGCTTTTTTTGAATGTGTTTGACTTTCATTTGATTTAAAAGGATTTGTTTGAATGTGTTTGACTTTCATTTGATTCAATTAGCTTTGTAGAATGTATTTTATTTTTATTTGATTTAATTAGCTTTGTTTGAATTTATTTGACTCTCATTTGATTCAAATAGCTTTGTTTGAATGTGTTTGACTTTCATTTGATTCAATTAGCTTTGTAGAATGTATTTGACTTTCATTTGATTTAAATAGCTTTATTTGAATGTGTTTGACTTTCATTTGATTCAATTAGCTTTGTAGAATGTATTTGACTTTCATTTGATTCAAAATCTTTGTTTGAATGTGTTTGACTTTGATTTGATTCAATTAGCTTTGTTTGAATGTGTTTGACTTTAATTTAATTCAATTAGCTTTGTAGAATGTATTAGACTTTTATTTGATTTAATTAGCTTTGTTTGAATGTATTTGACTCTCATTTGATTCAAATAGCTTTGTTTGAATGTGTTTGACTTTCATTTTATTTAAATAGCTTTGTTTAAATGTGTTTGACTTTCATTTGATTCAATTAGCTTTGTAGAATGTATTTGACTTTCATTTGATTCAATTAGCTTTGTTTGAATGTGTTTGACTTTCATTTGATTCAATTAGCTTTGTTGAATGTATTTGACTTTCATTTGATTCAATTAGCTTTGTTTGAATGTGTTTGACTTTCATTTGATTCAATTAGCTTTGTAGAATGTATTTGACTTTCACTTGACTCAAATAACTTTGTTTGACTGTGTTTGGCTTTCATTTGTTTCAATTTGCTTTGTAGAATGTATTTGACTTTCATTTTCTTCTAATAGCTTTGTTTGAATGTGTTTGACTTTCATTTGGTTCATTTAGCTTTGTAGAATGTATTTGACATTCATTTAATTTCAATAGATTTGTTTGAATGTGTTTGACTTTCATTTGATTCAATTAGCTTTGTAGAATGTATTTTACTTTTATTTGATTTAATTAGCTTTGTTTGAATTTATTTGACTCTCATTTGATTCAATAGCTTTGTTTGAATGTGTTTGACTTTCATTTGATTCAATTAGCTTTGTAGAATGTATTTCACTTTCATTTGATTTAAATAGCTTTATTTGAATGTGTTTGACTTTCATTTGATTCAATTAGCTTTGTAGAATGTATTTGACTTTCATTTGATTCGAAATCTTTGTTTGAATGTGTTTTACTTTCATTTGATTCAATTAGCTTTGTTTGAATGTGTTTGACTTTAATTTAATTCAATTCGCTTTGTAGAATGTATTAGACTTTTATTTGATTTAATTAGCTTTGTTTGAATGTATTTGACTCTCATTTGATTCAAATAGCTTTGTTTGAATGTGTTTGACTTTCATTTTATTCAAATAGCTTTGTTTGAATGTGTTTGACTTTCATTTGATTCAATTAGCTTTGTAGAATGTGTTTGACTTTCATTTGATTCAATTAGCTTTGTTTGAATGTGTTAGACTTTCATTTGATTCAATTAGCTTTGTTAAATGTATTTGACTTTCATTTGATTCAATTAGCTTTGTTTGAATGTGTTTGACTTTCATTTGATTCAATTAGCTTTGTAGAATGTATTTGACTCTCATTTGATTCAAATAGCTTTGTTTGAATGCGTTTAACTTTCATTTGATTCAATTAGCATTGTAGAATACATTTCACTTTCATTTAATTTAAACAACTTTGTTTGAATGTGTTTGACTTTCATTTGACTGAAATAGCTTTATTTGATTGCGTTTGACTTTCATTTGATACAATTAGCTTTGTAGAACGTATTTAAATTTCATTTGATTCAAATAGCTTTGTTTGAATGTGTTTGACTTTCATTTGATTCAATTAGCTTTGTAGAATGTATTCGACTTTCTCTTGACTCAAATAACTTTGTTTGACTGTGTTTGACTTTCATTTGTTTTAATTTGGTTTGTAGAATGTATTTGACTTTCATTTTCTTCAAATAGCTTTGTTTGAATGTGTTTGACTCTCATTTGATTCAAATAGCTTTTTTGAATGTGTTTGACTTTCATTTGATTCAATTAGCTTTGTAGAATGTATTTCACTTTCATTTGACTTAAATAGCTTTATTTGAATGTGTTTGACTTTCATTTGATTCAATTAGCTTTGTAAAATGTATTTGACTTTCATTTGATTCGAAATCTTTGTTTGAATGTGTTTTACTTTCATTTGATTCAATTAGCTTTGTTTGAATGTGTTTGACTTTAATTTAATTCAATTAGCTTTGTAGAATGTATTAGACTTTTATTTGATTTAATTAGCTTTGTTTGAATGTATTTGACTCTCATTTGATTCAAATAGCTTTGTTTGAATGTGTTTGACATTCACTTTATTCAAATAGCTTTGTTTGAATGTGTTTGACTTTCATTTGATTCAATTAGCTTTGTAGAATGTGTTTGACTTTCATTTGATTCAATTAGCTTTGTTTGAATGTGTTTGACTTTCATTTGATTCAATTAGCATTGTAGAATACATTTCACTTTCATTTAATTTAAACAACTTTGTTTGAATGTGTTTGACTTTCATTTGACTGAAATAGCTTTATTTGAATGTGTTTGACTTTCATTTGATTCAATTAGCTTTGTAGAATGTATTTTATTTTTATTTGATTTAATTAGCTTTGTTTGAATTTATTTGACTCTCATTTGATTCAAATAGCTTTGTTTGAATGTGTTTGACTTTCATTTGATTCAATTAGCTTTGTAGAATGTATTTGACTTTCATTTGATTTAAATAGCTTTATTTGAATGTGTTTGACTTTCATTTGATTCAATTAGCTTTGTAGAATGTATTTGACTTTCATTTGATTCAAAATCTTTGTTTGAATGTGTTTGACTTTCATTTGATTCAATTAGCTTTGTTTGAATGTGTTTGACTTTAATTTAATTCAATTAGCTTTGTAGAATGTATTAGACTTTTATTTGATTTAATTCGCTTTGTTTGAATGTATTTGACTCTCATTTGATTCAAATAGCTTTGTTTGAATGTGTTTGACTTTCATTTTATTTAAATAGCTTTGTTTAAATGTGTTTGACTTTCATTTGATTCAATTAGCTTTGTAGAATGTATTTGACTTTCATTTGATTCAATTAGCTTTGTTTGAATGTGTTTGACTTTCATTTGATTCAATTAGCTTTGTTGAATGTATTTGACTTTCATTTGATTCAATTAGCTTTGTTTGAATGTGTTTGACTTTCGTTTGATTCAATTAGCTTTGTAGAATGTATTTGACTCTCATTTTATTCAAATAGCTTTGTTTGAATGCGTTTAACTTTCATTTGATTCAATTAGCATTGTAGAATACATTTCATATTCATTTAATTTAAACAACTTTGTATGAATGTGTTTGACTTTCATTTGACTCAAATAGCTTTATTTGATTGCGTTTGACTTTCATTTGATACAATTAGCTTTGTAGAACGTATTTAAATTTCATTTGATTCAAATAGCTTTGTTTGAATGTGTTTGACTTTCATTTGATTCAATTAGCTTTGTAGAATGTATTTGACTTTCACTTGACTCAAATAACTTTGTTTGACTGTGTTTGACTTTCATTTGTTTCAATTTGCTTTGTAGAATGTATTTGACTTTCATTTTCTTCTAATAGCTTTGTTTGAATGTGTTTGACTTTAATTTGGTTCATTTAGCTTTGTAGAATGTATTTGACATTCATTTAATTTCAATAGATTTGTTTGAATGTGTTTGACTTTCATTTGATTCAATTAGCTTTGTAGAATGTATTTTACTTTTATTTGATTTAATTAGCTTTGTTTGAATTTATTTGACTCTCATTTGATTCAAATAGCTTTGTTTGAATGTGTTTGACTTTCATTTGATTCAATTAGCTTTGTAGAATGTATTTCACTTTCATTTGATTTAAATAGCTTTATTTGAATGTGTTTGACTTTCATTTGATTCAATTAGCTTTGTAGAATGTATTTGACTTTCATTTGATTCGAAATCTTTGTTTGAATGTGTTTTACTTTCATTTGATTCAATTAGCTTTGTTTGAATGTGTTTGACTTTAATTTAATTCAATTCGCTTTGTAGAATGTATTAGACTTTTATTTGATTTAATTAGCTTTGTTTGAATGTATTTGACTCTCATTTGATTCAAATAGCTTTGTTTGAATGTGTTTGACTTTCATTTTATTCAAATAGCTTTGTTTGAATGTGTTTGACTTTCATTTGATTCAATTAGCTTTGTAGAATGTGTTTGACTTTCATTTGATTCAATTAGCTTTGTTTGAATGTGTTTGACTTTCATTTGATTCAATTAGCTTTGTTGAATGTATTTGACTTTCATTTGATTCAATTAGCTTTGTTTGAATGTGTTTGACTTTCAATTGATTCAATTAGCTTTGTAGAATGTATTTGACTTTTATTTGATTTAATTAGCTTTGTTTGAATGTATTTGACTCTCATTTGATTCAAATAGCTTTATAGAATGTATTTGACATTTATTTGATTTAAATAGCTTTGTTTGTATGTGTTTGACTTTCATTTGATTTAAATAGCTTTGTTTGAATGTGTTTGACTTTCATTTGATTCAATTAGCTTTGTAGAATGTATTTGACTTTCACTTGACTCAAATTACTTTGTTTGACTGTGTTTGACTTTCATTTGTTTCAATTTGCTTTGTAGAATGTATTTGACTTTCATTTTCTTCAAATAGCTTTGTTTGAATGTGTTTGACTTTCATTTGATTCAATTAGCTTTGTAAAATGTATTTTACTTTTATTTGGTTTAATTAGCTTTATTTGAATTTATTTGACTCTCATTTGATTCAAATAGCTTTGTTTGAATGTGTTTGACTTTCATTTGATTTAATTAGCTTTGTAGAATGTATTTGACTTTCATTTGATTTAAATAGCTTTATTTGAATGTGTTTGACTTTCATTTGTTTCATTTAGCTTTGTAGAATGTATTTGATTTTCATTTTATTCGAAATCTTTGTTTGAAAATCTTCGTTTGAATGTGTTTGACTTTCATTTGATTCAATTAGCTTTGTTTGAATGTGTTTGACTTTAATTTAATTCAATTAGCTTTGTAGAATGTATTAGACTTTTATTTGATTTAATTAGCTTTGTTTGGATGTATTTGACTCTCATTTGATTCAAATAGCTTTGTTTGAATGTGTTTGACTTTCATTTTATTCAAATAGCTTTGTTTGAATGTGTTTGACTTTCATTTTATTCAAATAGCTTTGTTTGAATTTATTTGACTCTCATTTGATTCAAATAGCTTTGTTTGAATGTGTTCGACTTTCATTTGATTCAATTAGCTTTGTAGAATGTATTTGACTTTCATTTGATTCGAAATCTTTGTTTGAATGTGTTTGACTTTCATTTGATTCAATTAGCTTTGTAGAATGTATTTGACTTTCATTTGATTTAAATAGCTTTATTTGAATGTGTTTGACTTTCATTTGATTCAATTAGCTTTGTAGAATGTATTTGACTTTCATTTGATTCAAAATCTTTGTTTGAATGTGTTTGACTTTCATTTGATTCAATTAGCTATGTTTGAATGTGTTTGACTTTAATTTAATTCAATTAGCTTTGTAGAATGTATTAGACTTTTATTTGATTTAATTAGCTTTGTTTGGATGTATTTGACTCTCATTTGATTCAAATAGCTTTGTTTGAATGTGTTTGACTTTCATTTTATTCAAATAGCTTTGTTTGAATGTGTTTGACTTTCATTTGATTCAATTAGCTTTGTAGAATGTATTTGACTTTCATTTGATTCAATTAGCTTTGTTTGAATGTGTTTGACTTTCATTTGATTCAATTAGCTTTGTAGAATGTATTTGACTCTTATTTGATTCAAATAGCTTTGTTTGAATGCGTTTAACTTTCATTTGATTGAATTAGCATTGTAGAATACAATTCAATTTCATTGAATTTAAACAACTTTGTTTGATTGTGTTTGACTTTCATTTGACTCAAATAGCTTTATTTGATTGCGTTTGACTTCCATTTGATACAATTAGCTTTGTAGAACGTATTTAACTTTCATTTGATTCAAATAGCTTTGTTTGAATGTGTTTGACTTTCATTTGATTCAATTAGCTTTGTAGAATGTATTTGACTTTCATTTGACTCAAATAACTTTGTTTGACTATGTTTGACTTTCATTTGTTTCAATTTGCTTTGTAGAATGTATTTGACTTTCATTTTATTCAAATAGCTTTGTTTGAATGTGTTTGACTTTCATTTGATTCAATTAGCTTTGTAGAATGTATTTGACATTCATTTAATTTAAATAGATTTGTTTGAATGTGTTTGACTTTCATTTAATTCAATTAGCTTTGTTTGAATGTGTTTGACTTTCATTTGATTCAATTAGCTTTGTAGAATGTATTTGACTTTCATTTAATTCAAATAGATTTGTTTGAATGTGTTTGACTTTCATTTGATTCAATTAGCTTTGTTTGAATGTGTTTGACTTTCATTTGATTCAATTAGCTTTGTAGAATGTATTTTACTTTCAATTAATTCAAATAGCTTTGTTTGAATGTGTTTGACTTTCAATTGATTCAATTAGCTTTGTAGAATGTATTTGACCGTCATTTGATTCAAATAGCTTTGTTTGAATGTGTTTGAATTTCATTTAATTCAATTTGCTTTGTTGAATGCATTTCACTTTCATTTGATTTATATAGCTTTGTTTGAATGTGTTTGACTTTCATTTAAATTAAAAAGCTTTTTTTGAATGTGTTTGTCTTTCATTTGATTTAAAAGGCTTTGTTTGAATGTGTTTGACTTTCATTTGATTCAATTAGCTTTGTAGAATGTATTTTACTTTTATTTGATTTAATTAGCTTTGTTTGAATTTATTTGACTCTCATTTGATTCAAATAGCTTTGTTTGAATGTGTTTGAATTTCATTTTATTCAATTAGCTTTGTAGAATGTGTTTGACTTTCATTTGATTCAAATAGCTTTATTTGAATGTGTTTGATTTCATTTGATTCAATTAGCTTTGTATAATGTATTTGACTTTCATTTGATTCGAAATCTTTGTTTGAATGTGTTTGACTTTCATTTAATTCAATTAGCTTTGTTAGAATGTGTTTGACTTTAATTTAATTCAATTAGCTTTTAGAATGTATTAGACTTTTATTTGATTTAATTAGCTTTGTTTGAATGTATTTGACTCTCATTTGATTCAAATAGCTTTGTTCGAATGTGCATGACTTTCATTTGATTCAATTAGCTTTGTTTGAATGTGTTTGACTTTCATTTGATTCAATTAGCTTTGTAGAATGTATTTGACTTTCATTTAATTCAAATAGATTAGTTTGAATGTGTTTAATTTTCATTTGATTCAATTAGCTTTGTTTGAATGTGTTTGACTTTCATTTGATTCAATTAGCTTTGTAGAATGTATTTGAATTTCATTTAATTCAAATAGCTTTGTTTGAATGTGTTTGACTTTCAATTGATTCAATTAGCTTTGTAGAATGTATTTGACTGTCATTTGATTCAAATAGCTTTGTTTGAATGTGTTTGAATTTCATTTAATTCAATTTGGTTTGTAGAATGCATTTCACTTTCATTTGATTTATATAGCTTTGTTTGAATGTGTTTCACTTTCATTTAAATTAAAAAGCTTTTTTTGAATGTGTTTGACTGTCATTTGATTTAATTAGCTTTGTTTGAATGTATTTGACTCTCATTTGATTCAAATAGCTTTGTTTTGAATGTGTTTGACTTTCATTTGACTCAAATAGCTTTATTTGATTGCGTTTGACTTTCATTTGATACAATTAGCTTTGTAGAACGTTTTTGACTTTCATTTGATTCAAATAGCTTTGTTTGAATGTGTTTGACTTTCATTTGATTCCATCAGCTTTGTAGAATATCTTTGACTTTCAATTGGTTCAAATAGCTTTGTTTGAATGTGTTTGACTTTTATTTGATTCAATTAGCTTTGTAGAATGTATTTGATGTGAAAACTAATGGATGAAATTAGTTTAAACAAGTTAATGAATCAAGCTTAAGCAAAGGATTGTTTTTAGGTTGGTGTTTAGGTACGTTTATGTAGAATTTAGGTGTAGGTTTGCAAGGATTACTCACTTAACAAACAAGGATATGAAGGCAAGGATTTCTCACTCAACCTACTACGTTCAAATTGTATGGAAGGATTACTCACTTGACCACTCAATCTCTTCAAGTCTAACTTGGTACAAAAACCGGTTATTTCATAAACAAATAATCAGTTTTTAAGTTCAAGTAAAAGCTCTTTTTCATTGATCAAAATCTGATTACAAACTACAATTACATGCTTTTTATAAGCCACTAAAAGAACTAACAATCATTGCTTAACTTAAAGAAGCAAACTGATTTTATTAAAGCTTTAAACAACGAAAATGAAACTAAGCCTAAATTACGTCTAAGTGCAGCAGCCTCTTAGTCTTCATATGCCCCTTAACGTCCTTATTAAACGCATGTAAATGAGCTAAGCAATCAGCCACAAATTCAGCAAGAAAAACGTTGGAGATGCATTTGTAACCCCCCCTTGATTCACGCCTCCTTCATTATTCATGCATTGAAGTTTCTCCTTGAGTTCCTCTCCATTCTCCAACTGAAATGGCTGTTCAAAAATGCTTCAATTAACGTGCTTAATGAGCAATTAAGCAAGTCAATCCATGATTAAAACCAAACGGACCATGAGCAGCAAAAGAATCCAAGGTTTGGTCTTCAAATGATTTCGCCAGTATTACTTCTTTGGATGAAACGTAACTTGGACTTGTGCTTGGACTTGAATGAGAATTGTGACTAGGGCTAATAGGACTTTCGTGGTTTGCATCATCCTCCCCTTCTTCGAAAGGAGTTGTCCTCAACTCGTCATCTTCTAAAGAAGGAGCTAGGTCACCAATATTGAAAGTTGATGAAACTCCAAATTGCCCTCCAAGATCAACTTTGTATGCATTATCATTGATCCTTTCCATGATTTGAAAAGGACCCTCTGCCCTTGGCATCAACTTGTGCTTTCGTTGCTTAGGGAACCTTTCTTTTCGAAGAAAAATCCAAACAAGATCACCCACTTCGAATTTTCTCATATTGCTCAAGTGTTTGTTTGCTTGCTTCTTGTAGGACTCATTAGCTTTCTCAATGTTCTTCCTAACTTCTTTATGAACATTCATCATGAACTCAACGTGCTCCTTGGCTGTCCCATGAACAAATTTGTCCTTAGGAATTGCAATGTAATCAATAGGAACATAAGGATTGACCCCATAAACAACTTCGAATGGTGAGTATTTCGTGGTTTTACTTGGAGTTCTATTGTAAGCAAATTCAGCATGAGCTAGCTTTAGATCCCAATCTTTCCCTCCTTTGTTTACTAAGGCACGAAGCAATGTTCCAAGAACTCTATTCACCACCTCGGTTTGGCCATCCGTTTGTGGATGATGGCTAGTTGAAAACAGCAGCTTGGTACCCACGAGCCTCCATAATGACTTCCAAAAATGACTCACAAACTTTGTATCACGATCTGAAACAATGGTTCTAGGCAAACCATGTAACTTAGCCACCTCCTTGAAAAAAAGTTGAGCCACGTTATAAGCATCATCCACTTTTTAACAAGCAATGAAATGGGCCATCTTCGAAAACCGATCAACAACCACCATGATTGAATCTTTTCCACGAGCTGTTCTAGGCAAGGCCATGATGAAATCCATACTCAAATCCTCCCAAGGTCTTTCGGGAATTGGCAAAGGCTTGTATTCACCTCTATGAAAGGTCATTTTAGCCCTTTGACAAGTAGAACATCTAGCTAGGATTTGATGCACGTTAGCTAGCATCTTTGGCCAATAAAAGTGACTTTGCAAGATCTCTAGGGTCTTTTGAATACCCATATGACCAGCAAGGCCTCCTCCATGAGCTTCCCTTATCAATAAGTCACGAATTGCCCCTTTAGGAACACAAAGTTTGTTTCCTTTGAAAAGAAACCGTCCACCATCACGAATTGACCATTTACTCCATGTTTGCAAGCTTCAATGATTTCCATAAGTTCATGGTCTTCTTTGTAAGCTTCTTTCATAATTTCAAAACCAAGGACCTTAGCCTCCATGATTCCAAGAATAGTATGCCTCCTTGACAATGCATCAGCCACGATGTTGGCTTTCCCTTGCTTATATTTTGTAGCAAAGTTGAATGATTGTAAGAATTCTACCCACTTAGCATGCCTAACATTCAATTTTTTTTGGCTATGTATGAACCTCAAAGACTCATGATCCGAATGCAAGATGAATGGTTGTGGCCTCAAATAGTGTGACCAATGATCTAAAGCTCGAACCATGGCATAAAATTCTTTGTCATAAGTGGAATAGTTCAATTTCCCTTGGCTCAATTTCTCACTAAAGTAGGCAATGGGTTTTTTTTCTTGGATTGGGACAGCCCCTATTCCCTTCCCACTTGCATCACACTCAACTTCAAAGGGTTTCATGAAATCAAGTAAGGCTAAAACAGGTGCCTCACACATCTTTTTTTTCACTAGTTCAAACGCCCCTTGGGCTTGAGGGTTCCATTGGAAGGTTCCTTTCTTTGTACACTCGGTGATAGGAGCCATGAGGGTACTAAAGTTCTTAATGAACCTTCTATAGAAAGAGGTTAGTCCATGAAATGAACAAACTTCAGTTATGGTTTTTGGGATAGGCCACGAAGCAATGGCTTCTATTTTGCTTGGATCCACCTTGATTCCATCACCTGAAACAATGTAACCAAGAAAAACAATTTCGGTTAGCAAAAAATGACACTTCTCCAACTTCCCATACAATTTTTTCTCCCTCAAAGTTCTAAAGATTTCTTCCAAGTGCCTCAAATGATCTTCCTCATTTGTACTATAGATGAGAATATCATCTAAGTAAACAACTACAAACCTCCCCAAAAAAGGTCTCAACATCTCATTCATAAGCCTCATGAAAGTACTTGGGGCATTTGTTAAACCAAATGGCATAACAAGCCATTCATACAACCCATGCTTGGTTTTAAAAGCTGTTTTCCACTCATCACCCTCCCTCATACGAATTTGGTGATACCCACTTCTCAAATCAATTTTTGAAAACACTCTAGCCCCACTCAACTCATCCAACATATCATCAAGTCTAGGTATGGGAAACCTATACTTAATGGTTATATTGTTCACAGCCCTACTATCAATACACATCCTCCATGTTCCATCTTTTTTAGGCACTAACAAGGTAGGAACAGCACAAGGACTCATAGACTCTCTCACATAACCCATTTGCATCAACTCCTCAATTTGTTTTTGCAACTCTTTAGTTTCCATGGGATTACATCTATAAGGTGGTTTGTTAGGAAGGGGTGCTCCCGGAATTAGGTCAATTTGATGTTCTATCCCACGAATGGGAGGTAATCCTAAAGGCAACTCATTAGGAAAAACATCCTCATAAGCTTTGATTAATTCGGCCAACCTAGGGTTTTGTTGAACAAACCCTTCATGCTCCTCCTTAGACAACAACAAAAACACCTCATCTTCCTTCTCTAAGGTCTTTTCGAATTCTTTGAAAGAAAGTAACAAGATTTCCTTTCTTTTGGGCTCTTTTTGTGGTGTTTGTGGTGGTGGGAATTGTGTTTGGGGAATCTTTTTTTGTGGTGGCAAGGGATGCAACACTTTCTTGCTGCCTTGGTGGGTGATAGTATAGGTATTAGTTAGACCATCATGGATTGATTTTCTATCACTTTGCCATGGTCTTCCTAATAAAACGTGACATGCATCCATAGGAATGACATCACACAAAATCTCATCAACATAAGAACCAATCTGAAATTTTACCAAGCATTGTCTCCTAACTCTCGTACTCTTACTCTTATCAAGCCAACTCAATTTGTAAGGGGTAGGGTGTCTAGTGGTTTTCAAATCAAGTTTTTTTCACAAGGTCACTTGATACAACATTTGCTTCACTACCACTATCAACAATTAAGTCACAAACATCTCCATTAACCTTGCATTTGGTTAAAAAGACATTCTCTCTTTGCAAAGGGTTTCTTTCAACCTCAACTTGCATTTGTAAAGCTCTCCTCAAGACTAGGCTGTTTTTTTCGGGGAAACAATCATCACCTTGTTCCTCCTCTTCATTAGAATCATAAGATTCCAAAGGGTCATTTTCAACAACATTCTTGTCCTCTAACTCCTCATCTAGGCTAAAAGGTTGAGCCATCATATTTTTTAGCTCTCTCATGGTTAAAGCTCTAGTATTAGGACAATCCCTCTTATAGTGTCCTCTTCCATGACACTTAAAACACACTATGTCACTCAAGTCCCCGGTTTTGGCAACAGCTTTGCCTTTTTCTTTTGGGTCAAAGGAACTTGGGTTTCTTTTGGTGGAATTTGGAAAAGAAGAGTTTTCTTTTGGTGGATTGAATGGGCGTTTGTATTTTGGCTCAACTGGATTAGAGGGCTTTTTCTTTTTCTTTTGATTATCAAACTTAACAGAAAGTTTGCAAGTTTCATCGAAAGTCAAATTAGGTTGCACTTCTATCTTTTCAAGGATCTCCTTATCTAGACCAGCCATAAACCTCCCTAGTTTCAAATCCTCATTTTCCACTATTTCACAAATAATGGATAATCTTTCAAATTCTTTTATATATTCCTCCACACTACTACTACCTTGTTGCAAGGTACTCCATTTAACATACATGGATTGTTTGTAATTAGAAGGCACAAAACGTTCCCTAAGTTTCTTCCTAAGCTTGGTCCATGTAGAAATACGAGTTTTCCCATTGCTTTCTCGTTTTCTTTGGACTCCTTTCAACCAAGTTTCAGCATACTTGGCTATCTTCACCTTAGCAATCTTGTACTTTTGTTCATCTTCCTCAACGTCTTTGAACTCAAAGTACCTCTCAAGTGATTGCTCCCACTCAAAGTACTTCTCAGGGTCAAGAGTACCATCAAAAAGGTCTACATCCACCTTTAGACTCTTGTCATCATATCTAGGAGGGTTTTGACGCCCATCCCTTTGTTCTTGTGTCAACAAACGAGCCATTAGAGCCATTATATTACCATGTAATTGCTCATTGGTTTCCAAGAGCCTTTGTTGGTTTTCCTCCATAATTCTAAGTCTCCTTTGGTCGACGGTTTCATTTGGGTTTGTTTGATCCATTTGGACAGAAACTTCCCCCTACCTGACGCGCCAAATGATGTGAAAACTAATGGATGAAATTAGTTTAAACAAGTTAATGAATCAAGCTTAAGCAAAGGATTGTTTTTAGGTTGGTGTTTAGGTACGTTTATGTAGAATTTAGGTGTAGGTTTGCAAGGATTACTCACTTAACAAACAAGGATATGAAGGCAAGGATTTCTCACTCAACCTACTACGTTCAAATTGTATGGAAGGATTACTCACTTGACCACTCAATCTCTTCAAGTCTAACTTGGTACAAAAACCGGTTATTTCATAAACAAATAATCAGTTTTTAAGTTCAAGTAAAAGCTCTTTTTCATTGATCAAAATCTGATTACAAACTACAATTACATGCTTTTTATAAGCCACTAAAAGAACTAACAATCATTGCTTAACTTAAAGAAGCAAACTGATTTTATTAAAGCTTTAAACAACGAAAATGAAACTAAGCCTAAATTACGTCTAAGTGCAGCAGCCTCTTAGTCTTCATATGCCCCTTAACGTCCTTATTAAACGCATGTAAATGAGCTAAGCAATCAGCCACAAATTCAGCAAGAAAAACGTTGGAGATGCATTTGTAACCCCCCCTTGATTCACGCCTCCTTCATTATTCATGCATTGAAGTTTCTCCTTGAGTTCCTCTCCATTCTCCAACTGAAATGGCTGTTCAAAAATGCTTCAATTAACGTGCTTAATGAGCAATTAAGCAAGTCAATCCATGATTAAAACCAAACGGACCATGAGCAGCAAAAGAATCCAAGGTTTGGTCTTCAAATGATTTCGCCAGTATTACTTCTTTGGATGAAACGTAACTTGGACTTGTGCTTGGACTTGAATGAGAACTGTGACTAGGGCTAATAGGACTTTCGTGATTTGCATCAGTATTAGACTTTTATTTGATTTAATTAGCTTTGTTTGAATGTATTTGACTCTCATTTGATTCAAATAGCTTTGTTTGAATGTGCTTGACTTTTATTTGATTCAATTAGCTTTGTTTGAATGTGTTTGACTTTCATTTGATTCAATTAGCTTTGTTGAATGTATTTGACTTTCATTTGATTCAATTAGCTTTGTTTGAATGTGTTTGACTTTCATTTGATTCAATTAGCTTTGTAGAATGTATTTGACTTTCATTTGATTCAATTAGATTTGTAGAATATACTTGACTTTTATTTGATTTAATTAGCTTTGTTTGAATGTATTTGACTCTTATTTGATTCAAACAGCTTTGTTTGAATGTGTTTCACTTTTATTTGATTCAATTAGCTTTGTAGAACGTATTTGACTTTCATTTGATTCAAATAGCTTTGTTTGAATGTGTTTGACTTTCATTTGATTCCATCAGCTTTGTAGAATGTATTTGACTTTCAAATGATTCAAATAGCTTTGTTTGAATGTGTTTGACTTTCATTTGATTCAATTAGCTTTGTAGAATGTATTTGACTTTCATTTGATTCAAATAGCTTTTTTTGAATGTGTTTGACTTTCATTTGATTCAATTAGCTTTATAAAATGTATTTGACTTTCATTTGAGTCAAATAACTTTGTTTGACTGTGTTTGACTTTCATTTAAATTAAAAAGCTTTTTTTGAATGTGTTTGACTTTCATTTGGTTTAAAAGGCTTTGTTTGAATGTGTTTGACTTTCATTTGATTCAACTAGCTTTGTAGAATGTATTTTACTTTTATTTGATTTAATTAGCTTTGTTTGAATTTATTTGACTTTCATTTGATTCAAATAGCTTTGTTTGAATGTGTTTGACTTTCATTTTATTCAAATAGCTTTGTTTGAATGGTGTTTGACTTTCATTTGATTCAATTAGCTTTGTAGAATGTATTGGACTTTCATTTGATTTAAATAGCTTTCTTTGAATGTGTTTGACTTTCATTTGATTCAATTAGCTTTGTAGAATGTATTTGACTTTCATTTGATTCGAAATCTTTGTTTGAATGTGTTTGACTTTCATTTGATTCAATTAGCTTTGTTTGAATGTGTTTGACTTTAATTTAATTCAATTAGCTTTGTAGAATGTATTAGACTTTTATTTGATTTAATTAGCTTTGTTTGAATGTATTTGACTCTCATTTGATTCAAATAGCTTTGTTTGAATGTGCTTGACTTTCATTTGATTCAATTAGCTTTGTTTGAATGTGTTTGACTTTCATTTGATTCAAATAGCTTTGTTGAATGTATTTGACTTTCATTTGATTCAATTAGCTTTGTTTGAATGTGTTTGACTTTCATTTGATTCAATTAGCTTTGTAGAATGTATTTGACTTTCATTTGGCTCAAATAGCTTTATTTGATTGCGTTTGACTTTCATTTGATACAATTAGCTTTGTAGAACGTATTTAACTTTCATTTGATTCAAATAGCTTTGTTTGAATGTGTTTGACTTTCATTTTATTCAATTAGCTTTGTAGAATGTATTTGAGTTTCATTTGACTCAAATAACTTTGTTTGACTGTGTTTGACTTTCATTTGTTTCAATTTGCTTTGTAGAATGTATTTGACTTTCATTTTATTCAAATAGCTTTGTTTGAATGTGTTTGACTTTCATTTGATTCAATTAGCTTTGTAGAATGTATTTGACATTCATTTAATTTAAATAGATTTGTTTGAATGTGTTTGACTTTCATTTGATTCAATTAGCTTTGTTTGAATGTGTTTGACTTTCATTTGATTCAATTAGCTTTGTAGAATTTATTTGACTTTCATTTAAATTAAAAAGCTTTGTTTGAATGTGTTTGACTTTCATTTGATTCAATTAGCTTTGTAGAATGTATTTTACTTTTATTTGATTAAATTAGCTTTGTTTGAATTTATTTCACTCTCATTTGATTCAAATAGCTTTGTTTGAATGTGTTTGAATTTCATTTGATTCAATTAGCTTTGTAGAATGTATTTGACTTTCATTTGATTCAAATAGCTTTATTTGAATGTGTTTGACTTTCATTTGATTCAATTAGCTTTGTAGAATGTATTTGACTTTCATTTGATTCGAAATCTTTGTTTGAATGTGTTTGACTTTCATTTGATTCAATTAGCTTTGTTTGAATGTGTTTGACTTTAATTTAATTCAATTTGCTTTGTAGAATGTATTAGACTTTTATTTGATTTAATTAGCTTTGTTTGAATGTATTTGACTCTCATTTGATTCAAATAGCTTTGTTTGAATGTGCTTGACTTTCATTTGATTCAATTAGCTTTGTTTGAATGTGTTTGACTTTCATTTGATTCAATTAGCTTTGTTGAATGTATATGACTTTCATTTGATTCAATTAGCTTTGTTTAAATGAGTTTGACTTTCATTTGATTCAATTCGCTTTGTAGAATGTATTTGACTTTCATTTGATTCAATTAGCTATGTAGAATGTATTCGACTTTTATTTGATTTAATTAGCTTTGTTTGAATGTATTTGACTCTCATTTGATTCACAATGTGTTTGACTTTTATATGATTCAATTAGCTTTGTAGAATGTATTTGACTTTTATTTGATTTAATTAGCTTTGTTTGAATGTGTTTGACTTTCATTTGATTCAATTAGCTTTGTAGAATGAATTTGACTTTCATTTGAATCAAATAACTTTGTTTGACTGTGTTTGACTTTCATTTGATTCAATTTGCTTTGTAGAATGTATTTGACTTTCATTTTCTTCAAATAGCTTTGTTTGAATGTGTTTGACTTTCTTTTTATTCAATTAGCTTTGTAGAATGTATTTGACATTCATTTAATTAAAATAGCTTTGTTTGAACGTATTTGACTGTCATTTGATTCAAATAGCTTTGTTTGAATGTGTTTGACTTTCAATTGATTCAATTAGCTTAGTAGAATGTATTTGACCTTCATTTGATTCAAATAGCTTTGTTTGAATGTATTTGACTTTCATTTGATTCAATTAGCTTTGGAGAATGTATTTGACTTTCATTTGAATCAAATAACTTTGTTTGACTGTGTTTGACTTTCATTTGATTCAATTTGCTTTGTAGAATGTATTTGACTTTCATTTTCTTCAAATAGCTTTGTTTGAATGTGTTTGACTTTCATTTGATTCAATTAGCTTTGTAGAATGTATTTGACATTCATTTAATTAAAATAGCTTTGTTTGAATGTGTTTGACATTCATTTGATTCAATTAGCTTTGTTTGAATGTGTTTGACTTTCATTTGATTCAATTAGCTTTGTAGAATGTATTTGACTTTCATTTGATTCAAATAGCTTTGTTTGAATGTGTTTGACTTTCAATTGATTCAATTAGCTTTGTAGAATGTATTTTACTGTCATTTGATTCAAATAGCTTTGTTTGAATGTGTTTGAATTTCATTTAATTCAATTTGCATTGTAGAATGCATTTCACTTTCATTTGATTTATATAGCTTTGTTTGAATGTGTTTGACTTTCATTTAAATTAAAAAGCTTTTTTTGAATGTGTTTGACTTTCATTTGATTTAAAAGACTTTGTTTGAATGTGTTTGACTTTCATTTGATTCAATTAGCTTTGTAGAATGTATTTGACTTTCATTTGAATCAAATAACTTTGTTTGACTGTGTTTGACTTTCATTTGATTCAATTTGCTTTGTAGAATGTATTTGACTTTCATTTGATTCAATTAGCTTTGTTTGAATGTGTTTGACTTTCATTTGATTCAATTAGCTTTGTAGAATGTGTTTGACTTTCATTTTCTTCAAATAGCTTTGTTTGAATGTGTTTGACTTTCATTTGATTCAAATAGCTTTGTTTGAATGTGTTTGACTTTCATTTGATTCAATTAGCTTAGTAGAATGTATTTGACTTTCATTTGATTCAAATAGCTTTGTTTGAATGTGTTTGACTTTCATTTGATTCAATTAGCTTTGTAGAATGTATTTGACTTTCATTTGATTCAAATAGCTTTGTTTGAATGTGTTTGACTTTCAATTGATTCAATTAGCTTTGTAGAATGTATTTTACTGTCATTTGATTCAAATAGCTTTGTTTGAATGTGTTTGAATTTCATTTAATTCAATTTGCATTGTAGAATGCATTTCACTTTCATTTGATTTATATAGCTTTGTTTGAATGTGTTTGACTTTCATTTAAATTAAAAAGCTTTTTTTGAATGTGTTTGACTTTCATTTGATTTAAAAGACTTTGTTTGAATGTGTTTGACTTTCATTTGATTCAATTAGCTTTGTAGAATGTATTTTACTTTCATTTGATTCAAATAGCTTTGTTTGAATGTGTTTGACTTTCATTTGATTCAATTAGCTTAGTAGAATGTATTTGACTTTCATTTGATTCAAATAGCTTTGTTTGACTGTGTTTAACTTTCATTTGATTCAATTAGCTTTGTAGAATGTATTTGACTTTCACTTGATTCAAAAGCTTTGTTTGAATGTGTTTGACTTTCATTAAATTCAATTAGCTTATTTTGAATATGTTTAACTTTAATTTAATTCAATTAGCTTTGTAGAATGTATTTGACTTCCATTTGATTCAATTAGCTTTGTTTGAATGTGTTTGACTTTTATATGATTTAATTAGCTTTGTAGAATGTATTTGACTTTTATTTGATTTAATTAGCTTTGTTTGAATGTGTTTGACTTTCATTTGATTCAATTAGCTTTGTAGAATGAATTTGACTTTCATTTGAATCAAATAACTTTGTTTGACTGTGTTTGACTTTCATTTGATTCAATTTGCTTTGTAGAATGTATTTGACTTTCATTTTCTTCAAATAGCTTTGTTTGAATGTGTTTGACTTTCATTTGATTCAATTAGCTTTGTAGAATGTATTTGACATTCATTTAATTAATATAGCTTTGTTTGAACGTATTTGACTGTCATTTGATTCAAATAGCTTTGTTTGAATGTGTTGGACTTTCATTTGATTCAATTAGCTTAGTAGAATGTATTTGACCTTCATTTGATTCAAATAGCTTTGTTTGAATGTGTTTGACTTTCATTTGATCCAATTAGCTTTGTTTGAATGTGTTTGACTTTCATTTGATTCAATTAGCTTAGTAGAATGTATTTGACTTTCATTTGATTCAAACAGCTTTGTTTGAATGTGTTTGACTTTCATTTGATTCAATTAGCTTTGTAGAATGTATTTGACTTTTATTTGATTTAATTAGCTTTGTTTGAATGTGTTTGACTTTCATTTGATTCAATTAGCTTTGTAGAATGTATTTGACTTTCATTTGAATCAAATAACTTTGTTTGACTGTGTTTGACTTTCATTTGATTCAATTTGCTTTGTAGAATCTATTTGACTTTCATTTTCTTCAAATAGCTTTGTTTGAATGTGTTTGACTTTCATTTGATTCAAATAGCTTTGTTTGAATTTATTTGACTCTCCTTTGATTCAAATAGCTTTGTTTGAATGAGTTTGACTTTCATTTGATTCAATTAGCTTTATAGAATGTATTTGACTTTCATTTGATTCATATAGCTTTATTTGAATGTGTTTGACTTTCATTTGATTCAATTAGCTTTGTTGAACGTATTTGACTTTCATTTGATTCAAAATCTTTGTTTGAATGTGTTTGACTTTCATTTGATTCAAATAGCTTTGTTTGAATGTGTTTGACTTTCATTTGATTTAATTAGCTTTGTTGAATGTATTTGACTTTCATTTGAGTCAAATAACTTTGTTTGACTGTGTTTGACTTTCATTTGTTTCAATTTGCTTAGTAGAATGTATTTGACTTACATTTTCTTCAAATAGCTTTGTTTGAATGTGTTTGACTTTCATTTGATTCAATTAGCTTTGTAGAATGTGTTTGACTTTCATTTTCTTCAAATAGCTTTGTTTGAATGTGTTTGACTTTCATTTGATTCAAATAGCTTTGTTTGAATGTGTTTGACTTTCATTTGATTCAATTAGCTTAGTAGAATGTATTTGACTTTCATTTGATTCAAATAGCTTTGTTTGAATGTGTTTGACTTTCATTTGATTCAATTAGCTTTGTAGAATGTATTTGACTTTCACTTGATTCAAAAGCTTTGTTTGAATGTGTTTGACTTTCATTAAATTCAATTAGCTTATTTTGAATATGTTTGACTTTAATTTAATTCAATTAGCTTTGTAGAATGTATTTGACTTCCATTTGATTCAATTAGCTTTGTTTGAATGTGTTTGACTTTTATATGATTCAATTAGCTTTGTAAAATGTATTTGACTTTTATTTGATTTCATTAGCTTTATTTGAATGTGTTTGACTTTCATTTGATTCAATTAGCTTTGTAGAATGAATTTGACTTTCATTTGAATCAAATAACTTTGTTTGACTGTGTTTGACTTTCATTTGATTCAATTTGCTTTGTAGAATGTATTTGACTTTCATTTTCTTCAAATAGCTTTGTTTGAATGTGTTTGACTTTCATTTGATTCAATTAGCTTTGTAGAATGTATTTGACATTCATTTAATTAAAATAGCTTTGTTTGAACGTATTTTACTGTCATTTGATTCAAATAGCTTTGTTTGAATGTGTTTGACTTTCATTTGATTCAATTAGCTTAGTAGAATGTATTTGACCTTCATTTGATTCAAATAGCTTTGTTTGAATGTGTTTGACTTTCATTTGATTCAATTAGCTTTGTAGAATGTATTTGACTTTCACTTGATTCGAAAGCTTTGTTTGAATGTGTTTGACTTTCATTAAATTCAATTAGCTTATTTTGAATGTGTTTGACTTTAATTTATTTCAATTAGCTTTGTAGAATGTATTTGACTTCCATTTAATTCAATTAGCTTTGTTTGAATGTGTTTGACTTTTATATGATTCAATTAGCTTTGTAGAATGTATTTGACTTTTATTTGATTTAATTAGCTTTGTTTGAATGTGTTTGACTTTCATTTGATTCAATTAGCTTTGTAGAATGTATTTGACTTTCATTTGAATCAAATAACTTTGTTTGACTGTGTTTGACTTTCATTTGATTCAATTTGCTTTGTAGAATGTATTTGACTTTCATTTTCTTCAAATAGCTTTGTTTGAATGTGTTTGACTTTCATTTGATTCAATTAGCTTTGTAGAATGTATTTGACATTCATTTAATTAAAATAGCTTTGTTTGAATGTGTTTGACATTCATTTGATTCAATTAGCTTTGTTTGAATGTGTTTGACTTTCATTTGATTCAATTAGCTTTGTAGAATGTATTTGACTTTCATTTGATTCAAATAGCTTTGTTTGAATGTGTTTGACTTTCTATTGATTCAATTAGCTTTGTAAAATGTATTTTACTGTCATTTGATTCAAATAGCTTTGTTTGAATGTGTTTGAATTTCATTTAATTCAATTTGCATTGTAGAATGCATTTCACTTTCATTTGATTTATATAGCTTTGTTTGAATGTGTTTGACTTTCATTTAAATTAAAAAGCTTTTTTTGAATGTGTTTGACTTTCATTTGATTTAAAAGACTTTGTTTGAATGTGTTTGACTTTCATTTGATTCAATTAGCTTTGTAGAATGTATTTTACTTTTATTTTATTTAATTAGCTTTGTTTGAATTTATTTGACTCTCATTTGATTCAAACAGCTTTGTTTGAATGTGTTTGACTTTCATTTGATTCAATTAGCTTTGTAGAATGTATTTGACTTTTATTTGATTTAATTAGCTTTGTTTGAATGTGTTTGACTTTCATTTGATTCAATTAGCTTTGTAGAATGTATTTGACTTTCATTTGAATCAAATAACTTTGTTTGACTGTGTTTGACTTTCATTTGATTCAATTTGCTTTGTAGAATCTATTTGACTTTCATTTTCTTCAAATAGCTTTGTTTGAATGTGTTTGACTTTCATTTGATTCAAATAGCTTTGTTTGAATTTATTTGACTCTCCTTTGATTCAAATAGCTTTGTTTGAATGAGTTTGACTTTCATTTGATTCAATTAGCTTTATAGAATGTATTTGACTTTCATTTGATTCATATAGCTTTATTTGAATGTGTTTGACTTTCATTTGATTCAATTAGCTTTGTTGAACGTATTTGACTTTCATTTGATTCAAAATCTTTGTTTGAATGTGTTTGACTTTCATTTGATTCAAATAGCTTTGTTTGAATGTGTTTGACTTTCATTTGATTTAATTAGCTTTGTTGAATGTATTTGACTTTCATTTGAGTCAAATAACTTTGTTTGACTGTGTTTGACTTTCATTTGTTTCAATTTGCTTAGTAGAATGTATTTGACTTACATTTTCTTCAAATAGCTTTGTTTGAATGTGTTTGACTTTCATTTGATTCAATTAGCTTTGTAGAATGTGTTTGACTTTCATTTTCTTCAAATAGCTTTGTTTGAATGTGTTTGACTTTCATTTGATTCAAATAGCTTTGTTTGAATGTGTTTGACTTTCATTTGATTCAATTAGCTTAGTAGAATGTATTTGACTTTCATTTGATTCAAATAGCTTTGTTTGAATGTGTTTGACTTTCATTTGATTCAATTAGCTTTGTAGAATGTATTTGACTTTCACTTGATTCAAAAGCTTTGTTTGAATGTGTTTGACTTTCATTAAATTCAATTAGCTTATTTTGAATATGTTTGACTTTAATTTAATTCAATTAGCTTTGTAGAATGTATTTGACTTCCATTTGATTCAATTAGCTTTGTTTGAATGTGTTTGACTTTTATATGATTCAATTAGCTTTGTAAAATGTATTTGACTTTTATTTGATTTAATTAGCTTTATTTGAATGTGTTTGACTTTCATTTGATTCAATTAGCTTTGTAGAATGAATTTGACTTTCATTTGAATCAAATAACTTTGTTTGACTGTGTTTGACTTTCATTTGATTCAATTTGCTTTGTAGAATGTATTTGACTTTCATTTTCTTCAAATAGCTTTGTTTGAATGTGTTTGACTTTCATTTGATTCAATTAGCTTTGTAGAATGTATTTGACATTCATTTAATTAAAATAGCTTTGTTTGAACGTATTTTACTGTCATTTGATTCAAATAGCTTTGTTTGAATGTGTTTGACTTTCATTTGATTCAATTAGCTTAGTAGAATGTATTTGACCTTCATTTGATTCAAATAGCTTTGTTTGAATGTGTTTGACTTTCATTTGATTCAATTAGCTTTGTAGAATGTATTTGACTTTCACTTGATTCGAAAGCTTTGTTTGAATGTGTTTGACTTTCATTAAATTCAATTAGCTTATTTTGAATGTGTTTGACTTTAATTTATTTCAATTAGCTTTGTAGAATGTATTTGACTTCCATTTAATTCAATTAGCTTTGTTTGAATGTGTTTGACTTTTATATGATTCAATTAGCTTTGTAGAATGTATTTGACTCTTATTTGATTTAATTAGCTTTGTTTGAATGTATTTGACTCTCATTTGATTCAAATAGCTTTGTTTGAATGTGATTCACTTTCATTTGATTCAATTAGCTTTGTAGAATGCATTTCACTTTCATTTTATTCAAATAGCTTTGTTTGAATTTGTTTGACTTTCATTTGATACAATTAGCTTTGTAGAACGTATTTGACTATCATTTGATTCAAATAGCTTTGTTTGAATGTGTTTGACTTTCATTTGATTCAATTAGCTTTGTAGAATGTATTAACCTGTCATTTGATTCAAATAGCTTTGTTTGAATGTGTATGAATTTCATTTAATTCAATTTGCTTTGTAGAATGCATTTCACTTTCATTTGATTTATATAGCTTTGTTTGAATGTGTTTGACTTTCATTTAAATTAAAAAGCTTTTTTTGAATGTGTTTGACTTTCATTTGATTTAAAAGACTATGTTTGAATGTGTTTGACTTTCATTTGATTCAATTAGCTTTGTAGAATGTATTTTACTTTTATTTTATTTAATTAGCTTTGTTTGAATTTATTTGACTCTCATTTGATTCAAACAACTTTGTTTGAATGTGTTCGACTTTCATTTGATTCAATTAGCTTTGTAGAATGTATTTGACTTTTATTTGATTTAATTAGCTTTGTTTGAATGTGTTTGACTTTCATTTGATTCAATTAGCTTTGTAGAATGTATTTGACTTTCATTTGAATCAAATAACTTTGTTTGACTCTGTTTGACTTTCATTTGATTCAATTTGCTTTGTAGAATGTATTTGACTTTCATTTTCTTCAAATAGCTTTGTTTGAATGTGTTTGACTTTCATTTGATTCAATTAGCTTGGTAGAATGTATTTGACATTCATTTAATTAAAATAGCTTTGTTTGAATGTGTTTTACATTCATTTGATTCAATTAGCTTTGTTTGAATGTGTTTGACTTTCATTTGATTCAATTAGCTTTGTAGAATGTATTTGACTTTCATTTGATTCAAATAGCTTTGTTTGAATGTGTTTGACTTTCAATTGATTCAATTAGCTTTGTAGAATGTATTTTACTGTCATTTGATTCAAATAGCTTTGTTTGAATGTGTTTGAATTTCATTTAATTCAATTTGCATTGTAGAATGCATTTCACTTTCATTTGATTTATATAGCTTTGTTTGAATGTGTTTGACTTTCATTTAAATTAAAAAGCTTTTTTTGAATGTGTTTGACTTTCATTTGATTTAAAAGACTTTGTTTGAATGTGTTTGACTTTCATTTGATTCAATTAGCTTTGTAGAATGCATTTTACTTTCATTTGATTCAAATAGCTTTGTTTGAATGTGTTTGACTTTCATTTAATTCAATTTGCTTTGTAGAATGCATTTCACTTTCATTTGATTTATATAGCTTTATTTGAATGTGTTTGACTATCATTTAAATTACAAAGCTTTTTTGAATGTGTTTGACTTTCATTTGACGCAATTAGCTTTGTAGAATGTATTTTACTTTTATTTGATTTAATTAGCTTTGTTTGAATTTATTTGACTCTCATATGATTCAAATAACTTTGTTTGAATGTGTTTGACTTTTATTTGATTCAATTAGCTTTGTAGAATGTATTTGACTTTCATTTGATTTCAATAGCTTTTTTTGAATGTGTTTGACTTTCATTTGATTCAATTAGCTTTGTTTGAATGTGTTTGACTTTCATTTGATTCAGTTCGCTTTGTTGAATGTATTTGACTTTCAGTTAATTCAATTAGCTTTGTTTGAATGTGTTTGACTTTCATTTGATTCAATTAGCTTTGTAGAATGTATTTTACTTTCATTTAATACAAAATCTTTGTTTGAATGTGTTTGACTTTCATTTGATTCAATTAGCTTTGTTTGAATGTGTTTGACTTTCATTTGATTCAATTCGCTTTGTTGAATGTATTTAACTTTCAGTTAATTCAATTAGCTTTGTTTGAATGTGTTTGACTTTCATTTGATTCAAATAGCTTTGTAGAATGTATTTGACTTTTATTTGATTTAATTAGCTTTGTTTGAATGTATTTGACTCTCATTTGATTCAAATAGCTTTGTTCGAATGTGTTTCACTTTCATTTGATTCAATTAGCTTTGTAGAATGCATTTCACTTTCATTTTATTCAAATAGCTTTGTTTGAATGTGTTTGACTTTCATTTGATACAATTAGCTTTGTAGAACGTATTTGACTGTCATTTGATTCAAATAGTTTCGTTTGAATGTGTTTGACTTTCATTTGATTCAATTAGCTTAGTAGAATGTATTTGACTTTCATTTGATTCAAATAGCTTTGTTTGAATGTGTTTGACTTTCATTTGATTCAATTAGCTTTGTAGAATGTATTTGACTTTCACTTGATTCGAAAGCTTTGTTTGAATGTGTTTGACTTTCATTAAATTCAATTAGCTTATTTTGAATGTGTTTGACTTTAATTTAATTCAATTAGCTTTGTAGAATGTATTTGACTTCCATTTAATTCAATTAGCTTTGTTTGAATGTGTTTAACTTTTATATGATTCAATTAGCTTTGTAGAATGTATTTGACTCTTATTTGATTTAATTAGCTTTGTTTGAATGTATTTGACTCTCATTTGATACAATTAGCTTTGTAGAACGTATTTGACTGTCATTTGATTCAAATAGTTTCGTTTGAATGTGTTTGACTTTCATTTGATTCAATTAGCTTAGTAGAATGTATTTGACTTTCATTTGATTCAAATAGCTTTGTTTGAATGTGTTTGACTTTCATTTGATTCAATTAGCTTTGTAGAATGTATTTGACTTTCACTTGATTCGAAAGCTTTGTTTGAATGTGTTTGACTTTCATTAAATTCAATTAGCTTATTTTGAATGTGTTTGACTTTAATTTAATTCAATTAGCTTTGTAGAATGTATTTGACTTCCATTTAATTCAATTAGCTTTGTTTGAATGTGTTTAACTTTTATATGATTCAATTAGCTTTGTAGAATGTATTTGACTCTTATTTGATTTAATTAGCTTTTTTTGAATGTGTTTGACTTTCATTTGATTCAATTAGCTTTGTTTGAATGTGTTTGACTTTCATTTGATTCAGTTCGCTTTGTTGAATGTATTTGACTTTCAGTTAATTCAATTAGCTTTGTTTGAATGTGTTTCACTTTCATTTGATTCAATTAGCTTTGTAGAATGTATTTTACTTTCATTTAATACAAAATCTTTGTTTGAATGTGTTTGACTTTCATTTGATTCAATTAGCTTTGTTTGAATGTGTTTGACTTTCATTTGATTCAATTCGCTTTGTTGAATGTATTTAACTTTCAGTTAATTCAATTAGCTTTGTTTGAATGTGTTTGACTTTCATTTGATTCAAATAGCTTTGTAGAATGTATTTGACTTTTATTTGATTTAATTAGCTTTGTTTGAATGTATTTGACTCTCATTTGATTCAAATAGCTTTGTTCGAATGTGTTTCACTTTCATTTGATTCAATTAGCTTTGTAGAATGCATTTCACTTTCATTTTATTCAAATAGCTTTGTTTGAATGTGTTTGACTTTCATTTGATACAATTAGCTTTGTAGAACGTATTTGACTGTCATTTGATTCAAATAGTTTCGTTTGAATGTGTTTGACTTTCATTTGATTCAATTAGCTTAGTAGAATGTATTTGACTTTCATTTGATTCAAATAGCTTTGTTTGAATGTGTTTGACTTTCATTTGATTCAATTAGCTTTGTAGAATGTATTTGACTTTCACTTGATTCGAAAGCTTTGTTTGAATGTGTTTGACTTTCATTAAATTCAATTAGCTTATTTTGAATGTGTTTGACTTTAATTTAATTCAATTAGCTTTGTAGAATGTATTTGACTTCCATTTAATTCAATTAGCTTTGTTTGAATGTGTTTAACTTTTATATGATTCAATTAGCTTTGTAGAATGTATTTGACTCTTATTTGATTTAATTAGCTTTGTTTGAATGTATTTGACTCTCATTTGATTCAAATAGCTTTGTTTCAATGTGTTTCACTTTCATTTGATTCAATTAGCTTTGTAGAATGTATTTTACTGTCATTTGATTCAAATAGCTTTGTTTGAATGTGTTTGAATTTCATTTAGATCAATTTGCTTTGTAGAATGCATTTCACTTTCATTTGATTTATATAGCTTTGTTTGAATGTGTTTGACTTTCATTTAAATTAAAAAGCTTTTTTTGAATGTGTTTGACTTTCATTTGATTTAAAAGGCTTTGTTTGAATGTGTTTGACTTTCATTAGATTTAATTAGCCTTGTAGAATGTATTTTACTTTTATTTGATTTAATTAGCTTTGTTTGAATTTATTTGACTCTCCTTTGATTCAAATAGCTTTGTTTGAATGAGTTTGACTTTCATTTGATTCAATTAGCTTTATAGAATGTATTTGACTTTCATTTGATTTAATTAGCTTTATTTGAATGTGTTTGACTTTCATTTGATTCAATTAGCTTTGTTGAACGTATTTGACTTTCATTTTATTCAAAATCTTTGTTTGAATGTGTTTGACTTTCATTTGATTCAAATAGCTTTGTTTGAATGTGTTTGACTTTCATTTGATTCAATTAGCTTTGTAGAATGTATTTGACTTTCATTTGAATCAAATAACTTTGTTTGACTGTGTTTAACTTTCATTTGATTCAATTTGCTTTGTAGAATGTATTTGACTTTCATTTTCTTCAAATAGCTTGGTTTGAATGTGTTTGACTTTCATTTGATTCAATTAGCTTTGTAGAATGTATTTGACATTCATTTAATTAAAATAGCTTTGTTTGAATGTGTTTGACATTCATTTGATTCAATTAGCTTTGTTTGAATGTGTTTGACTTTCATTTGATTCAATTAGCTTTGTAGAATGTATTTGACTTTCATTTGATTCAAATAGCTTTGTTTGAATGTGTTTGACTTTCAATTGATTCAATTAGCTTTGTAGAATGTATTTTACTGTCATTTGATTCAAATAGCTTTGTTTGAATGTGTTTGAATTTCATTTAATTCAATTTGCATTGTAGAATGCATTTCACTTTCATTTGATTTATATAGCTTTGTTTGAATGTGTTTGACTTTCATTTAAATTAAAAAGCTTTTTTTGAATGTGTTTGACTTTCATTTGATTTAAAAGACTTTGTTTGAATGTGTTTGACTTTCATTTGATTCAATTAGCTTTGTAGAATGTATTTTACTTTCATTTGATTCAAATAGCTTTGTTTGAATGTGTTTGACTTTCATTTAATTCAATTTGCTTTGTAGAATGCATTTCACTTTCATTTGATTTATATAGCTTTATTTGAATGTGTTTGACTATCATTTAAATTACAAAGCTTTTTTGAATGTGTTTGACTTTCATTTGACGCAATTAGCTTTGTAGAATGTATTTTACTTTTATTTGATTTAATTAGCTTTGTTTGAATTTATTTGACTCTCATTTGATTCAAATAACTTTGTTTGAATGTGTTTGACTATCATTTGATTCAATTAGCTTTGTAGAATGTATTTGACTTTCACTTGATTCGAAAGCTTTGTTTGAATGTGTTTGACTTTCATTAAATTCAATTAGCTTATTTTGAATGTGTTTGACTTTAATTTAATTCAATTAGCTTTGTAGAATGTATTTGACTTCCATTTAATTCAATTAGCTTTGTTTGAATGTGTTTAACTTTTATATGATTCAATTAGCTTTGTAGAATGTATTTGACTCTTATTTGATTTAATTAGCTTTGTTTGAATGTATTTGACTCTCATTTGATTCAAATAGCTTTGTTTCAATGTGTTTCACTTTCATTTGATTCAATTAGCTTTGTAGAATGTATTTTACTGTCATTTGATTCAAATAGCTTTGTTTGAATGTGTTTGAATTTCATTTAGATCAATTTGCTTTGTAGAATGCATTTCACTTTCATTTGATTTATATAGCTTTGTTTGAATGTGTTTGACTTTCATTTAAATTAAAAAGCTTTTTTTGAATGTGTTTGACTTTCATTTGATTTAAAAGGCTTTGTTTGAATGTGTTTGACTTTCATTAGATTTAATTAGCCTTGTAGAATGTATTTTACTTTTATTTGATTTAATTAGCTTTGTTTGAATTTATTTGACTCTCCTTTGATTCAAATAGCTTTGTTTGAATGAGTTTGACTTTCATTTGATTCAATTAGCTTTATAGAATGTATTTGACTTTCATTTGATTTAATTAGCTTTATTTGAATGTGTTTGACTTTCATTTGATTCAATTAGCTTTGTTGAACGTATTTGACTTTCATTTTATTCAAAATCTTTGTTTGAATGTGTTTGACTTTCATTTGATTCAAATAGCTTTGTTTGAATGTGTTTGACTTTCATTTGATTCAATTAGCTTTGTAGAATGTATTTGACTTTCATTTGAATCAAATAACTTTGTTTGACTGTGTTTGACTTTCATTTGATTCAATTTGCTTTGTAGAATGTATTTGACTTTCATTTTCTTCAAATAGCTTTGTTTGAATGTGTTTGACTTTCATTTGATTCAATTAGCTTTGTAGAATGTATTTTACATTCATTTAATTAAAATAGCTTTGTTTGAATGTGTTTGACATTCATTTGATTCAATTAGCTTTGTTTGAATGTGTTTGACTTTCATTTGATTCAATTAGCTTTGTAGAATGTATTTGACTTTCATTTGATTCAAATAGCTTTGTTTGAATGTGTTTGACTTTCAATTGATTCAATTAGCTTTGTAGAATGTATTTTACTGTCATTTGATTCAAATAGCTTTGTTTGAATGTGTTTGAATTTCATTTAATTCAATTTGCATTGTAGAATGCATTTCACTTTCATTTGATTTATATAGCTTTGTTTGAATGTGTTTGACTTTCATTTAAATTAAAAAGCTTTTTTTGAATGTGTTTGACTTTTATTTGATTTAAAAGACTTTGTTTGAATGTGTTTGACTTTCATTTAAATTAAAAAGCTTTTTTTGAATGTGTTTGACTTTTATTTGATTTAAAAGACTTTGTTTGAATGTGTTTGACTTTCATTTGATTCAATTAGCTTTGTAGAATGTATTTTATTTTTATTTTATTTAATTAGCTTTGATTGAATTTATTTGACTCTCATTTGATTCAAACAGCTTTGTTTGAATGTGTTTGACTTTCATTTGATTCAATTAGCTTTGTAGAATGTATTTGACTTTCATTTGATTCAAACAGGTTTGTTTGAATGTGTTTGACTTTCATTTGGTTCAATTAGCTTTGTAGAATGTATTTGACTTTCATTTGAATCAAATAACTTTGTTTGACTATGTTTGACTTTCATTTGTTTCAATTTGCTTTGTAGAATGTATTTGACTTTCATTTTCTTCAAATAGCTTTGTTTGAATGTGTTTGACTTTCATTTGATTCAATTAGCTTTGTAGAATGTATTTGACATTCATTTAATTAAAATAGTTTTGTTTGAATGTGTTTGACTTTCATTTGATTCAATTAGCTTTGTTTGAATGTGTTTAACTTTCATTTGATTCAATTAGCTTTGTAGAATGTATTTGACTTTCATTTGATTCAAATAGCTTTGTTTGAATGTGTTTGACTTTCAATTGATTCAGTTAGCTTTGTAGAATGTATTTTACTGTCATTTGATTCAAATAACTTTGTTTGAATGTGTTTGAATTTCATTTAATTCAATTTGCTTTGTAGAATGCATTTCACTTTCATTTGATTTATATAACTTTGTTTGAATGTGTTTGACTTTCATTTAAATTAAAAAGCTTTTTTTGAATGTGTTTGACTTTCATTTGATTTAAAAGACTTTGTTTGAATGTGTTTGACTTTCATTTGATTTAATTAGCCTTGTAGAATGTATTTTACTTTTATTTGATTTAATTAGCTTTGTTTGAATTTATTTGACTCTCCTTTGATTCAAATAGCTTTGTTTGAATCAGTTTGACTTTCATTTGATTCAATTAGCTTTATAGAATGTATTTGACTTTCATTTGATTCATATAGCTTTATTTGATTGTGTTTGACTTTCATTTGATTCAATTAGCTTTGTTGAATGTATTTGACTTTCATTTGATTCAAAATCTTTGTTTGAATGTGTTTGACTTTCATTTGATTCAAATAGCTTTGTTTGAATGTGTTTGACTTTCATTTGATTTAATTAGCTTTGTAGAATGTATTTTACTTTCATTTGAGTCAAATAACTTTGTTTGACTGTGTTTGACTTTCATTTGTTTCAATTTGCTTTGAAGAATGTATTTGACTTTCATTTTCTTCAAATAGCTTTGTTTGAATGTGTTTGACTTTCATTTGATTCAATTAGATTTGTTTGAATGTGTTTAACTTTCATTTGATTCAATTAGCTTTGTAGAATGTATTTGACTTTCATTTGATTCAAATAGCTTTGTTTGAATGTGTTTGACTTTCAATTGATTCAATTAGCTTTGTAGAATGTATTTTACTGTCATTTGATTCAAATAGCATTGTTTGAATGTGTTTGAATTTCATTTAATTCAATTTGCTTTGTAGAATGCATTTCACTTTCATTTGATTTATATAGCTTTGTTTGAATGTGTTTGACTTTCATTTACATTAAAAAGCTTTTTTTGAATGTGTTTGACTTTTATTTGATTTAAAAGACTTTGTTTGAATGTGTTTGACTTTCATTTGATTCAATTAGCTTTGTAGAATGTATTTTATATTTATTTTATTTAATTAGCTTTGATTGAATTTATTTGACTCTCATTTGATTCAAACAGCTTTGTTTGAATGTGTTTGACTTTCATTTGATTCAATTAGCTTTGTAGAATGTATTTGACTTTAATTTGAATCAAATAACTTTGTTTGAATGTGTTTGAATTTCATTTAGATACATTTGCTTTGTAGAATGCATTTCACTTTCATTTGATTTTCATAGCTTTGTTTGAATGTGTTTGACTTTCATTTGATTTAAAAGGCTTTGTTTGAATGTGTTTGACTTTCATTTGATTCAATTAGCTTTGTAGAATGTATTTTACTTTTATTTGATTTAATTAGCTTTGTTTGAATTTATTTGACTCTCCTTTGATTCAAATAGCTTTGTTTGAATGTGTTTGACTTTCATTTGATTCAATTAGCTATATAAAATGTATTTGACTTTAATTTTATTGAAATAGCTTTATTTGAATGTGTTTGACTTTCATTTGATTCAATTAGCTTTGTAGAATGTATTTGACTTTTATTTGATTCGAAATCTTTGTTTGAATGTGTTTGACTTTCATTTGATTCAATTAGCTTTCTAGAATGTATTTGACTTTCATTTGAGTCAAATAACTTTGTTTGACTGTGTTTGACTTTCATTTGTTTCAATTTGCTTTGTAGAATGTATTTGACTTTCATTTTCTTCAAATAGCTTTGTTTGAATGTGTTTGACTTTCATTTGATTCAATTAGCTTTGTAGAATGTATTTGACATTCATTTAATTAAAATAGTTTTGTTTGAATGTGTTTGACTTTCATTTGATTCAATTAGCTTTGTTTGAATGTGTTTGACTTTCATTTGATTCAATTAGCTTTGTAGAATGTATTTGACTTTCATTTGATTCAAATAGCTTTGTTTGAATGTGTTTGACTTTCAATTGATTCAATTAGCTTTGTAGAATGTATTTTACTGTCATTTGATTCAAATAGCATTGTTTGAATGTGATTGAATTTCATTTAATTCAATTTGCTTTGTAGAATGCATTTCACTTTCATTTGTTTTATATAGCTTTGTTTGAATGTGTTTGACTTTCATTTAAATTAAAAAGCTTTTTTTGAATGTGTTTGACTTTTATTTGATTTAAAAGACTTTGTTTGAATGTGTTTGACTTTCATTTAAATTAAAAAGCTTTTTTTTGAATGTGTTTGACTTTTATTTGATTTAAAAGTCTTTGTTTGAATGTGTTTGACTTTCATTTGATTCAATTAGCTTTGTAGAATGTATTTTATTTTTATTTTATTTAATTAGCTTTGATTGAATTTATTTGACTCTCATTTGATTCAAACAGCTTTGTTTGAATGTGTTTGACTTTCATTTGATTCAATTAGCTTTGTAGAATGTATTTGACTTTCATTTGATTCAAACAGGTTTGTTTGAATGTGTTTGACTTTCATTTGGTTCAATTAGCTTTGTAGAATGTATTTGACTTTCATTTGAATCAAATAACTTTGTTTGACTATGTTTGACTTTCATTTGTTTCAATTTGCTTTGTAGAATGTATTTGACTTTCATTTTCTTCAAATAGCTTTGTTTGAATGTGTTTGACTTTCATTTGATTCAATTAGCTTTGTAGAATGTATTTGACATTCATTTAATTAAAATAGTTTTGTTTGAATGTGTTTGACTTTCATTTGATTCAATTAGCTTTGTTTGAATGTGTTTAACTTTCATTTGATTCAATTAGCTTTGTAGAATGTATTTGACTTTCATTTGATTCAAATAGCTTTGTTTGAATGTGTTTGACTTTCAATTGATTCAGTTAGCTTTGTAGAATGTATTTTACTGTCATTTGATTCAAATATCTTTGTTTGAATGTGTTTGAATTTCATTTAATTCAATTTGCTTTGTAGAATGCATTTCACTTTCATTTGATTTATATAACTTTGTTTGAATGTGTTTGACTTTCATTTAAATTAAAAAGCTTTTTTTGAATGTGTTTGACTTTCATTTGATTTAAAAGACTTTGTTTGAATGTGTTTGACTTTCATTTGATTTAATTAGCCTTGTAGAATGTATTTTACTTTTATTTGATTTAATTAGCTTTGTTTGAATTTATTTGACTCTCCTTTGATTCAAATAGCTTTGTTTGAATCAGTTTGACTTTCATTTGATTCAATTAGCTTTATAGAATGTATTTGACTTTTATTTGATTCATATAGCTTTATTTGATTGTGTTTGACTTTCATTTGATTCAATTAGCTTTGTTGAATGTATTTGACTTTCATTTGATTCAAAATCTTTGTTTGAATGTGTTTGACTTTCATTTGATTCAAATAGCTTTGTTTGAATGTGTTTGACTTTCATTTGATTTAATTAGCTTTGTAGAATGTATTTTACTTTCATTTGAGTCAAATAACTTTGTTTGACTGTGTTTGACTTTCATTTGTTTCAATTTGCTTTGAAGAATGTATTTGACTTTCATTTTCTTCAAATAGCTTTGTTTGAATGTGTTTGACTTTCATTTGATTCAATTAGATTTGTTTGAATGTGTTTAACTTTCATTTGATTCAATTAGCTTTGTAGAATGTATTTGACTTTCATTTGATTCAAATAGCTTTGTTTGAATGTGTTTGACTTTCAATTGATTCAATTAGCTTTGTAGAATGTATTTTACTGTCATTTGATTCAAATAGCATTGTTTGAATGTGTTTGAATTTCATTTAATTCAATTTGCTTTGTAGAATGCATTTCACTTTCATTTGATTTATATAGCTTTGTTTGAATGTGTTTGACTTTCATTTAAATTAAAAAGCTTTTTTTGAATGTGTTTGACTTTTATTTGATTTAAAAGACTTTGTTTGAATGTGTTTGACTTTCATTTGATTCAATTAGCTTTGTAGAATGTATTTTATATTTATTTTATTTAATTAGCTTTGATTGAATTTATTTGACTCTCATTTGATTCAAACAGCTTTGTTTGAATGTGTTTGACTTTCATTTGATTCAATTAGCTTTGTAGAATGTATTTGACTTTAATTTGAATCAAATAACTTTGTTTGAATGTGTTTGAATTTCATTTAGATACATTTGCTTTGTAGAATGCATTTCACTTTCATTTGATTTTCATAGCTTTGTTTGAATGTGTTTGACTTTCATTTGATTTAAAAGGCTTTGTTTGAATGTGTTTGACTTTCATTTGATTCAATTAGCTTTGTAGAATGTATTTTACTTTTATTTGATTTAATTAGCTTTGTTTGAATTTATTTGACTCTCCTTTGATTCAAATAGCTTTGTTTGAATGTGTTTGACTTTCATTTGATTCAATTAGCTTTATAGAATGTATTTGACTTTAATTTTATTGAAATAGCTTTATTTGAATGTGTTTGACTTTCATTTGATTCAATTAGCTTTGTAGAATGTATTTGACTTTTATTTGATTCGAAATCTTTGTTTGAATGTGTTTGACTTTCATTTGATTCAATTAGCTTTCTAGAATGTATTTGACTTTCATTTGAGTCAAATAACTTTGTTTGACTGTGTTTGACTTTCATTTGTTTCAATTTGCTTTGTAGAATGTATTTGACTTTCATTTTCTTCAAATAGCTTTGTTTGAATGTGTTTGACTTTCATTTGATTCAATTAGCTTTGTAGAATGTATTTGACATTCATTTAATTAAAATAGTTTTGTTTGAATGTGTTTGACTTTCATTTGATTCAATTAGCTTTGTTTGAATGTGTTTGACTTTCATTTGATTCAATTAGCTTTGTAGAATGTATTTGACTTTCATTTGATTCAAATAGCTTTGTTTGAATGTGTTTGACTTTCAATTGATTCAATTAGCTTTTTAGAATGTATTTTACTGTCCTTTGATTCAAATAGCTTTGTTTGAATGTGTTTGAATTTCATTTAATTCAATTTGCTTTGTAGAATGCATTTCACTTTCATTATATTTATATAGCTTTGTTTGAATGTGTTTGACTTTCATTTAAATTAAAAAGCTTTTTTTTGAATGTGTTTGACTTTCATTTGATTTAAAAGGCTTTGTTTGAATGTGTTTGACTTTCATTTGATTCAATTAGCTTTGTAGAATGTAGTTTACTTTTATTTGATTTAATTAGCTTTGTTTGAATTTATTTGACTCTCCTTTGATTCAAATAGCTTTGTTTGAATGTGTTTGACTTTAATTTGATTCAATTAGCTTTGTAGAATGTATTTGACTATCATTTGATTCAAATAGCTTTATTTGAATGTGTTTGACTTTCATTTGATTCAATTAGCTTTGTAGAATGTATTTGACTTTCATTTGATTCAAAATCTTTGTTTGAATGTGTTTGACTTTCATTTGATTCAAATAGCTTTGTTTGAATGTGTTTGAATTTCATTTGATTCAATTAGCTTTGTAGAATGTATTTGACTTTCATTTGAGTCAAATAACTTTGTTTGACTGTGTTTGACTTTCATTTGTTTTAATTTGCTTTGTTGAATGTATTTGACTTTCATTTTCTTCAAATAGCTTTGTTTGAATGTGTTTGACTTTCATTTGATTCAATTAGCTTTGTAGAATGTATTTGACATTCATTTAATTAAAATAGCTTTGTTTGAATGTGTTTGACATTCATTTGATTCAATTAGCTTTGTTTGAATGTGTTTGACTTTCATTTGATTCAATTAGCTTTGTAGAATGTATTTGACTTTCATTTGATTCAAATAGCTTTGTTTGAATGTGTTTGACTTTCAATTGATTCAATAAGCTTTGTAGAATGTATTTTACTGTCATTTGATTCAAATAGCTTTGTTTGAATGTGTTTGAATTTCATTTAATTCAATTTGCATTGTAGAATGCATTTCACTTTCATTTGATTTATATAGCTTTGTTTGAATGTGTTTGACTTTAATTTAAATTAAAAAGCTTTTTTTGAATGTGTTTGACTTACATTTGATTTAAAAGACTTTGTTTGAATGTGTTTGACTTTCATTTGATTCAATTAGCTTTGTAGAATGTATTTTACTTTCATTTGATTCAAATAGCTTTGTTTGAATGTGTTTGACTTTCATTTAATTCAATTTGCTTTGTAGAATGCATTTCACTTTCATTTGATTTATATAGCTTTATTTGAATGTGTTTGACTATCATTTAAATTACAAAGCTTTTTTGAATGTGTTTGACTTTCATTTGACGCAATTAGCTTTGTAGAATGTATTTTACTTTTTTTTGATTTAATTAGCTTTGTTTGAATTTATTTGACTCTCATTTGATTCAAATAACTTTGTTTGAATGTGTTTGACTTTCATTTGATTCAATTAGCTTTGTAGAATGTATTTGACTTTCATTTGATTTCAATAGCTTTTTTTGAATGTGTTTGACTTTCATTTGATTCAATTAGCTTTGTAGAATGTATTTTACTTTCATTTAATACAAAATCTTTGTTTGAATGTGTTTGACTTTCATTTGATTCAATTAGCTTTGTTTGAATGTGTTTGACTTTCATTTTATTCAATTCGCTTTGTTGAATGTATTTGACTTTCAGTTAATTCAATTAGCTTTGTTTGAATGTGTTTGACTTTCATTTGATTCAATTAGCTTTGTAGAATGTATTTGACTTTTATTTGATTTAATTAGCTTTGTTTGAACGTATTTGACTCTCATTTGATTCAAATAGCTTTGTTTGAATGTGTTTCACTTTCATTTGATTCAATTAGCTTTGTAGAATGCATTTCACTTTCATTTTATTCAAATAGCTTTGTTTGGATGTGTTTGACTTTCATTTGATACAATTAGCGTTGTAGAACGTATTTGACTGTCATTTGATTCAAATAGTTTTGTTTGAATGTGTTTGACTTTCATTTGATTCAATTAGCTTAGTACAATGTATTTGACTTTCATTTGATTCAAATAGCTTTGTTTGAATGTGTTTGACTTTCATTTGATTCAATTAGCTTTGTAGAATGTATTTGACTTTCACTTGATTCGAAAGCTTTGTTTGAATGTGTTTGACTTTCATTAAATTCAATTAGCTTATTTTGAATGTGTTTGACTTTAATTTAATTCAATTAGCTTTGTAGAATGTATTTGACTTCCATTTAATTCAATTAGCTTTGTTTGAATGTGTTTGACTTTTATATGATTCAATTAGCTTTGTAGAATGTATTTGACTCTTATTTGATTTAATTAGCTTTGTTTGAATGTATTTGACTCTCATTTGATTTAAATAGCTTTGTTTGAATGTGTTTCACTTTCATTTGATTCAATTAGCTTTGTAGAATGCATTTCACTTTCATTTGATTCAAAAAGCTTTGTTTGAATGTGTTTGACTTTCATTTGATACAACTAGCTTTGTAGAACGTATTTGACTATCATTTGATTCAAATAGTTTTGTTTGAATGTGTTTGACTTTCATTTGATTCAATTAGCTTAGTAGAATGTACTTGACTTTCATTTGATTCAAATAGCTTTGTTTGAATGTGTTTGACTTTCATTTGATTCAATTAGCTTTGTAGAATGTATTTGACTTTCACTTGATTCGAAAGCTTTGTTTGAATGTGTTTGACTTTCATTAAATTCAATTAGCTTATTTTGAATGTGTTTGACTTTAATTTAATTCAATTAGCTTTGTAGAATGTATTTGACTTCCATTTAATTCAATTAGCTTTGTTTGAATGTGTTTGACTTTCATTTGATTCAAATAGCTTTGTTTGAATGTGTTTGAATTTCATTTGATTCAATTAGCTTTGTAGAATGTATTTGACTTTCATTTGAGTCAAATAACTTTGTTTGACTGTGTTTGACTTTCATTTGTTTCAATTTGCTTTGTTGAATGTATTTGACTTTCATTTTCTTCAAATAGCTTTGTTTGAATGTGTTTGACTTTCATTTGATTCAATTTGCTTTGTAGAATGTATTTGACATTCATTTAATTAAAATAGCTTTGTTTGAATGTGTTTGACATTCATTTGATTCAATTAGCTTTGTTTGAATGTGTTTGACTTTCATTTGATTCAATTAGCTTTGTAGAATGTATTTGACTTTCTTTTGATTCAAATAGCTTTGTTTGAATGTGTTTGACTTTCAATTGATTCAATAAGCTTTGTAGAATGTATTTTACTGTCATTTGATTCAAATAGCTTTGTTTGAATGTGTTTGAATTTCATTTAATTCAATTTGCATTGTAGAATGCATTTCACTTTCATTTGATTTATATAGCTTTGTTTGAATGTGTTTGACTTTAATTTAAATTAAAAAGCTTTTTTTGAATGTGTTTTGACTTACATTTGATTTAAAAGACTTTGTTTGAATGTGTTTGACTTTCATTTGATTCAATTAGCTTTGTAGAATGTATTTTACTTTCATTTGATTCAAATAGCTTTGTTTGAATGTGTTTGACTTTCATTTAATTCAATTTGCTTTGTAGAATGCATTTCACTTTCATTTGATTTATATAGCTTTATTTGAATGTGTTTGACTATCATTTAAATTACAAAGCTTTTTTGAATGTCTTTGACTTTCATTTGACGCAATTAGCTTTGTAGAATGTATTTTACTTTTTTTTTATTTAATTAGCTTTTTTTGAATTTATTTGACTCTCATTTGATTCAAATAACTTTGTTTGAATGTGTTTGACTTTCATTTGATTCAATTAGCTTTGTAGAATGTATTTGACTTTCATTTGATTTCAATAGCTTTTTTTGAATGTGTTTGACTTTTATTTGATTCAATTAGCTTTGTAGAATGTATTTTACTTTCATTTAATACAAAATCTTTGTTTGAATGTGTTTGACTTTCATTTGATTCAATTAGCTTTGTTTGAATGTGTTTGACTTTCATTTTATTCAATTCGCTTTGTTGAATGTATTTGACTTTCAGTTAATTCAATTAGCTTTGTTTGAATGTGTTTGACTTTCATTTGATTCAATTAGCTTTGTAAAATGTATTTGACTTTTATTTGATTTAATTAGCTTTGTTTGAATGTATTTGACTCTCATTTGATTCAAATAGCTTTGTTTGAATGTGTTTCACTTTCATTTGATTCAATTAGCTTTGTAGAATGCATTTCACTTTCATTTTATTCAAATTGCTTTGTTTGGATGTGTTTGACTTTCATTTGATACAATTAGCGTTGTAGAACGTATTTGACTGTCATTTGATTCAAATAGTTTTGTTTGAATGTGTTTGACTTTCATTTGATTCAATTAGCTTAGTATAATGTATTTGACTTTCATTTGATTCAAATAGCTTTGTTTGAATGTGTTTGACTTTCATTTGATTCAATTAGCTTTGTAGAATGTATTTGACTTTCACTTGATTCGAAAGCTTTGTTTGAATGTGTTTGACTTTCATTAAATTCAATTAGCTTATTTTGAATGTGTTTGACTTTAATTTAATTCAATTAGCTTTGTAGAATGTATTTGACTTCCATTTAATTCAATTAGCTTTGTTTGAATGTGTTTGACTTTTATATGATTCAATTAGCTTTGTAGAATGTATTTGACTCTTATTTGATTTAATTAGCTTTGTTTGAATGTATTTGACTCTCATTTGATTTAAATAGCTTTGTTTGAATGTGTTTCACTTTCATTTGATTCAATTAGCTTTGTAGAATGCATTTCACTTTCATTTGATTCAATTAGCTTTGTAGAATGTATTTTACTTTCATTTGATTCAAATAGCTTTGTTTGAATGTGTTTGACTTTCATTTAATTCAATTTGCTTTGTAGAATGCATTTCACTTTCATTTGATTTATATAGCTTTATTTGAATGTGTTTTGACTATCATTTAAATTACAAAGCTTTTTTGAATGTGTTTGACTTTCATTTGACGCAATTAGCTTTGTAGAATGTATTTTACTTTTTTTTGATTTAATTAGCTTTGTTTGAATTTATTTGACTCTCATTTGATTCAAATAACTTTGTTTGAATGTGTTTGACTTTCATTTGATTCAATTAGCTTTGTAGAATGTATTTGACTTTCATTTGATTTCAATAGCTTTTTTTGAATGTGTTTGACTTTCATTTGATTCAATTAGCTTTGTAGAATGTATTTTACTTTCATTTAATACAAAATCTTTGTTTGAATGTGTTTGACTTTCATTTGATTCAATTAGCTTTGTTTGAATGTGTTTGACTTTCATTTTATTCAATTCGCTTTGTTGAATGTATTTGACTTTCAGTTAATTCAATTAGCTTTGTTTGAATGTGTTTGACTTTCATTTGATTCAATTAGCTTTGTAAAATGTATTTGACTTTTATTTGATTTAATTAGCTTTGTTTGAATGTATTTGACTCTCATTTGATTCAAATAGCTTTGTTTGAATGTGTTTCACTTTCATTTGATTCAATTAGCTTTGTAGAATGCATTTCACTTTCATTTTATTCAAATAGCTTTGTTTGGATGTGTTTGACTTTCATTTGATACAATTAGCGTTGTAGAACGTATTTGACTGTCATATGATTCAAATAGTTTTGTTTGAATGTGTTTGACTTTCATTTGATTCAATTAGCTTAGTATAATGTATTTGACTTTCATTTGATTCAAATAGCTTTGTTTGAATGTGTTTGACTTTCATTTGATTCAATTAGCTTTGTAGAATGTATTTGACTTTCACTTGATTCGAAAGCTTTGTTTGAATGTGTTTGACTTTCATTAAATTCAATTAGCTTATTTTGAATGTGTTTGACTTTAATTTAATTCAATTAGCTTTGTAGAATGTATTTGACTTCCATTTAATTCAATTAGCTTTGTTTGAATGTGTTTGACTTTTATATGATTCAATTAGCTTTGTAGAATGTATTTGACTCTTATTTGATTTAATTAGCTTTGTTTGAATGTATTTGACTCTCATTTGATTTAAATAGCTTTGTTTTGAATGTGTTTCACTTTCATTTGATTCAATTAGCTTTGTAGAATGCATTTCACTTTCATTTTATTCAAATAGCTTTGTTTGAATGTGTTTGACTTTCATTTGATACAATTAGCTTTGTAGAACGTATTTGACTATCATTTGATTCAAATAGCTTTGGTTGAATGTGTTTGACTTTCATTTGATTCAATTAGCTTTGTAGAATGTATTTTACTGTCATTTGATTCAAATAGCTTTTGTTTAAATGTGTTTGAATTTCATTTAATTCAATTTTCTTTGTAGAATGCATATCACTTTCATTTGATTTATATAGCTTTGTTTGAATGTGTTTGACTTTCATTTAAATTAAAAAGCTTTTTTTGAATGTGTTTGACTTTCATTTGATTCAATTAGCTTAGTAGAATGTATTTTACTTTTATTTTATTTAATTAGCTTTGTTTGAATTTATTTGACTCTCATTTTGATTCAAACAGCTTTGTTTGAATGTGTTTGACTTTCATTTGATTCAATTAGCTTTGTAGAATGTATTTGACTTTTATTTGATTTAATTAGCTTTGTTTGAATGTGTTTGACTTTCATTTGATTCAATTAGCTTTGTAGAATGTATTTGACTTTCATTTGAATCAAATAACTTTGTTTGACTGTGTTTGACTTTCATTTGATTCATTTGCTTTGTAGAATGTATTTGACTTTCATTTTCTTCAAATAGCTTTGTTTGAATGTGTTTGACTTTCATTTGATTCAATTAGCTTTGTAGAATGTGTTTGACTTTCATTTTCTTCAAATAGCTTTGTTTGAATGTGTTTGACTTTCATTTGATTCAAATAGCTTTTTGAATGTGTTTGATTTTCATTTGATTCAATTAGCTTAGTAGAATGTATTTGACTTTCATTTGATTCAAATAGCTTTGTTTGAAATGTGTTTGACTTTCATTTGATTCAATTAGCTTTGTAGAATGTATTTGACTTTCACTTGATTCAAAAGCTTTGTTTGAATGTGTTTGACTTTCATTAAATTCAATTAGCTTATTTTGAATATGTTTGACTTTTATATGATTCAATTAGCTTTGTAGAATGTATTTGACTTTTATTTGATTTAATTGGCTTTTGTTTTGAATGTGTTTGACTTTCATTTGATTCAATTAGCTTTGTTTGAATGTGTTTGACTTTCATTTAATTCAATTTGCTTTGTAGAATGCATTTTCACTTTCATTTGATTTATATAGATTTATTTGAATGTGTTTGACTATCATTTAAATTTACAAAGCTTTTTGAATGTGTTTGACTTTCATTTGACGCAATTAGCTTTGTAGAATGTATTTTACTTTTATTTGATTTAATTAGCTTTGTTTGAATTTATTTGACTCTCATTTGATTCAAATAACTTTGTTTGAATGTGTTTGACTTTCATTTGATTCAATTAGCTTTGTAGAATGTATTTGACTTTCATTTGATTTCAATAGCTTTTTTTGAATGTGTTTGACTTTCATTTGATTCAATTAGCTTTGTTTGAATGTGTTTGACTTTCATTTGATTCAGTTCGCTTTGTTGAATGTATTTGACTTTCAGTTAATTCAATTAGCTTTGTTTAATGTGTTTGACTTTCATTTGTTTCAATTTGCTTTGTAGAATGTATTTGACTTTCATTTCTTCAAATAGCTTTGTTTGAATGTGTTTGACTTCATTTGATTCAATTAGATTTGAATGTGTTTGACTTTCATTTGATTCAGTTAGCTTTGTAGAATGTATTTGACTTTCATTTGATTCAAATAGCTTTGTTTGAATGTGTTTGAATTTCATTTGATTCAATTAGCTTTGTAGAATGTATTTGACTTTTATTGATTTAATAGCTTTGTTTGAATGTATTTGACTCTCATTTGATTCGAATAGCTTTGTTTGAATGTGTTTCACTTTCATTGATTCAATTAGCTTTGTAGAATGCATTTCACTTTCATTTTATTCAAATAGCTTTGTTTGAATGTGTTTGACTTTCATTTGATACAATTAGCTTTGTAGAACGTATTTGACTGTCATTTGATTCAAATAGTTTTGTTTGAATGTGTTTGACTTTATTTGATTCAATTAGCTTAGTAGAATGTATTTGAATTTCATTTGATTCAAATAGCTTTGTTTGAATGTGTTGACTTTCATTTGATTCAATTAGCTTTGTAGAATGTATTTGACTTTCACTTGATTCGAAAGCTTTGTTTGAATGTGTTTGACTTTCATTAAATTCAATTAGCTTATTTTGAATGTGTTTGACTTTAATTTAATTCAATTAGCTTTGTAGAATGTATTTGACTTCCATTTAATTCAATTAGCTTTGTTTGAATGTGTTTAACTTTATATGATTCAATTAGCTTTGTAGAATGTATTTGACTCTAATTTGATTTAATTAGCTTTGTTTGAATGTATTGACTCTCATTTGATTCAAATAGCTTTGTTTCAATGTGTTTCACTTTCATTTGATTCAATTAGCTTTGTAGAATGTATTTTACTGTCATTTGATTCAAATAGCTTTGTTTGAATGTGTTTGAATTTCATTTTAGATCAATTTGCTTTGTAGAATGCATTTCACTTTCATTTGATTTATATAGCTTTGTTTGAATGTGTTTGACTTTCATTTAAATTAAAAAGCTTTTTTTGAATGTGTTTGACTTTCATTTGATTTAAAAGGCTTTGTTTGAATGTGTTTGACTTTCATTAGATTTAATTAGCCTTGTAGAATGTATTTTACTTTATTTGATTTAATTAGCTTTGTTTGAATTTATTTGACTCTCCTTTGATTCAAATAGCTTTGTTTGAATGAGTTTGACTTTCATTTGATTCAATTAGCTTTATAGAATGTATTTGACTTTCATTTGATTCATATAGCTTTATTTGAATGTGTTTGACTTTCATTTGATTCAATTAGCTTTGTTGAACGTATTTGACTTTCATTTGATTCAAAATCTTTGTTTGAATGTGTTTGACTTTCATTTGATTCAAATAGCTTTGTTTGAATGTGTTTGACTTTCATTTGATTTAATTAGCTTTGTAGAATGTATTTGACTTTCATTTGAGTCATATAACTTTGTTTGACTGT
>NW_018745510.1:0-28734 GCF_001683475.1 Chenopodium quinoa
CACACGTTACTAACTTCAAGGAAAATAATAATCAAAACAATTAAATTAAATAATTGAAAGAGAGATTTGGGACCAAACCCTCAGAAATTAAACCTTTCACGTCTAGGGCGAAGGCAACTTCGAATATGGCTAGGTGTTTCTAGATCTTGCAAATGCGGAATTTTGTATGTGAAAACAAAGTTTAGAAAAGAGAAAGAGAAAGATGAATGATTAGAGAAGAGAATGAGAGAATTAATGAATGTAAATTGATTGTAGGTGAATATAGATGAATGTAGATGAGAATTGGTTAATGAAATCGGAGTTTTTACAACGTTATTTATAGAGAAAATCAGCCAAAAAGATAAAATATACAAAACAGAGTCAGGCGCATGAAAAAAGAGTTGGGCGCAACCCTGGCTAACTAGCGCCAGGCGCCAATGGCTGGCGCCAAGCCTGGTTCTAGGCGCCAATGCCTGGAGTCAGGCGTCAAGCCTGTTTTTAACGCGTTTTCGAAAATCAGATAGGTTTGCCGTACTGGAGGTAAAAATCATATATTTTCCTCGAAAATGCTATTTGATTTTAATTAAAACTCTGAAAAGTCAACAAAAGTCAATTTATCAATGCTAATTGAATTAGGAATGAAAAAAACTTTCTAGAAGATTCTAGAAGACTAAAACCATTCCTAATTGCATTAGGAATGATAAATCATATTAGGCCCTCCCCTAGATCATTGGGCCACATATAAGGCTCAACCGATTGTAATGAGCCAGTGTTTAAGGCGCTTAAGCTAAGTGAGACGATTTTTTGTCAGGTCAATCACTTACTACGATTGTAATCGAGCCGACTACTAATCATGTTAAATTGCTTATAGGGGCTAACTGGCGTACCAAGGAACCCGAAACTGCTGCATGAGGTCGAAATCACCTTTCTGAGAGGCTTCGAGCTCTGTCGTTGCTCAAATATCTCTGCATTCTGCTGCACCTGTATTTAGTTTTTACAATAGAACTTTGCCAATCTCTTCAATTATCTTAGGGTTGACCAAAGGTTTAGCATTGCTTGACACGACTCAAGGTATAAACTGTGATTGACTGACTCGAGGTTGACTCGACTCGATGTGACTTGTGTGTGCGTAGTAATGCGATCGTGTGACTCGAAAATGCAAAAAAGCAAAAATTTTCCGTCATTTTTGTGGAGGGTACCGACTTTCTCCCGAAAAAGAAAGACGCGAAAAAAGAATCGAAGTTTTTGAATGCATGTTGAATGAGCTTAGTCAAAGTTGTTTGATACTATCTCTGAAGGTGCAAGGATTAATCCATCCTAGGCTATCTCAACAGTTGATTCCATGATGAAAGTATTTGGGTAACTTAGTCACGGAGGCTAAGTACTTCATACTTTGTGATGCAATGAAAATTATGATTGATGAGCGATTTTGATATGATAACGCATGCTTCAACGTTGTGTTAAGATTTCATGACAAAGGGTTCCTAAAGGGGAAATTATATTATTCATGTATCTGTGATGTGTGTGAAAGTGACACTAAAGTTAGGCCGCAAGGCTAAGTGTGTGGAAAAATATTATTTTTAGAAGAGTCAAATAATGGTAACTCTTAGGCTAGGTAAGCTAATGATGTAGGGATCAAGCCCCAAGTCTAGCTCTAAGTGAATAGGGATGGGAATTGGAGATCCCTTGATATGATCATCGTGAAAGTGTGTGAATGTGAATATGAATGCATGTTTATTACGGTCGCACCTCAATGTGAGGTTGCCTACGTATCCGTTAGGAATCAGGTCGAACGTAGCTCTAGCTGAACCTCGCACAAGTGTGTGTATACCACAAAAGGTCTTTTTATGGGTTGTAACGTGGTTAGGCTAAAGGTTTGAAAGAAGAAGGGGATAAAGGTTAAAGACCCTAGATAAACCCCCAAGGTGTGCAACCTCGTTTTTGAATCTTTATGTTTTTATGCTTGAGTTTCTACTCTTTTTTAGCTCTCTTTTATCTTTTGCTTTAGCATCTGTTTTTATTTTTATAAGCGTGGGCAATCCCGATCATGCGGTCTATCACTCACTTGGCATTCATGTTTCTCAGGCACGGTACCGAGCACTCGATAAGAGACGCAATCTGAGACATGTTCTTATCGAAGATATTTTCATATCAAAGACATTGGAACACTTGCCCTTTTGTACACTTTTATTTATTTTTTTGCTTTTTCTTATTTGTGCTATTTTAATTTTTTGAATCACTCAAGCTTTTGTTCTTTTTTTAGAATTGCACAAGTTACACACCATCCCATCCCAAGGTTAGGTAGATGTAGGTTGAAAAAAGGAGAGTCTATCGTCAGACGAGGCTCAAAGTGGTTTATGAAGAAAGGATTGCATAATTGAAGGGTGAAAGGTAATATGATGTGGCTACAAGGGGTGCCTTAAATCATCGGTATACCTTGTGCTTAATTCAACATGGATTTTTTTTTTTTTTATATTTAATGAAATATAATGAAATGATCATATATAAGGAAATAAATGCTCATTTTATTAAAAAGGGGAAAAGGAAAAAAAAACTACGAAATTAATCTAAAGGAAAAGATAAGGTGCCTATGCTAGACTTATTGGGGAAAGGAAAAAATGAAAAGGAAATAGAAAAAGAGGTCACGAAATCTTGTCGTTGAAGCTCACCTCCGTCTTGTGTTGTTTGCTCTCATCCAGTCTTCTCGCTAGCTAGAGGCAATGGGATCTTATTTTCCTATATGAGATCTTGAATGAGGTTTTGAAACCTGTAGCATTCATCAGTAGTATGACCGCGCCCTCGATGGTACTTGCAATAGGAGTTTGGATTCCATCTCGAAGATCTATTTTCTGGTGTTGGATCCTCGGTAGGGCCAATAGGTTTGATTAATCCTCGATCATAGAGACGATCGAAAGCAGCATCGTAAGTCATTTCAATGGGTGTGAACTCTCGCCTGGGTTTCCTTTTAGATCCTTGATTGTCCATGGCTAAGACATCATTATGGTCAAAGGTACTAACATTATTACTAGAGTGGGCGTTTTCGGAAGAAGAAGGATTGTCGTTCTTCTTTCCTTTCCAGCCACCGTGGTTACTATTGTTAGTAGCTTTTTGCTTTGCGAGGTCATCTTTGATCTCGATACCTATGTCATAGAAGGCCTTGAAAGTATTCAATTTGCGTTGATATTTTAAGTGCTTTGAATACTTTTCTTGTAGATTCTTGATAAACATCCTCACAGACTCCTTTTCGGTGGGGACCTCAATCATCTTGGCGGAAGTTTCCCTCCATTTATAAAAGAAAGAAGTAAAGCCTTCATTCTCCTTTTGTCTTAGCATCTCAAGTTGTCTATGGTCGGTTTCAACTTGAATATTGCACTTGTATCTATCAACGAAAGCGTTTACTATCGATTCTCAGGTAGAGGTTTTCTCCTTGTCAAGGGAGAAGTACCATTGTTTGCAAACGGTTTCAAGAGATAGTGGGAACAGAGAGGGGAAAACCTTCTTATCGATACCCTTAATACTCATTACGGTTTCGAAAGCTCTTAAATGGAAGTAAGGGTTATCTGTTGCCTTGAATTTAGGGATGTCAGTGGCGTTGAACTTATGCGGAAGAAGTTCCTTGTCCAGCGAGACCCCTTGTGAACTCATGCCCTTAAATTTGTAGTCACTAGATAGCTTGCTCAAGCTTTCTTGCATGAGGTTCATTTGTTGTTGCTTCACGGGACCATCGATCTTGAGTGTGAGTAGCTTCAGTGTCTCAGTCACGGTAACCAATTGATTCCTAAGCTCATTGACTTCTTCTTGACTTGCCATTATCTTTTTAGCCTTCTTCTTTTGACGAATTGGTTTATCAAAAAGTGAAACTTGAATAAAGAGGTTGTCCTTGATTAATCTCCCTTCTCTCCTTGACCAAGTACTGTGGAAAAGGAATTTGGGGATATTCATTGTTCAAACTTTATTCAATGCAATGGATGGAATAAGTGAAGAAAATATGGAATAGAATGTGAAGAAAAATGATGTAGATGGAGGGATATGAAGAATTAGGAATAGGATGTACCCCCCTCAAATGACGGAAACACCGACTCATGCATGAACCTAAGACATGGTCACGGTGACGTACTCAAAGTGGGTGCTAAGACTAGTGAGTGTAGGTGACATGTTAAGACTCGTGTCATGACCATGTGGCTAGACTATGTGACTAGACTCAAGCAAAGACTAAGTTAAGACTTCACGTATATGCATTAAACTGGATAGACTGTGGTATTTTAGTCATAACTTTTTATATGTTGACTCTGATTTGGATGAAACCAACACCAAATTAAAGATAAAACTCAAGGCTACAGATACATTGGTTGTATGACTCATATTTCTTCCTATAACTCCGGCTATGACCAAAACACGTTGACGTTTGTGCAGTATACGGGAATAAAAATCCGGGTTGACTTAAAGGAACTATGACTCGATTTTATATTTATTTATTAGCTCAAATTAATTAATTAATTAATTAAACAAAGTCCTTTAGTCATTAATTAGTTTTATTTAGTCTTAACACAAGTCAAAACAAACGGTTAAGAAAAACATAGAATATATGCACAACAAAATAATGCACAATTAGTCAAGTAGGCCACAATATGATGCAATGAGTTTGCAACCTAACCATGGCTCTAGTTCTCTAAGAGTTCGGGATATGGTTTAGTCAATAGAGGGTCCATGGTTAATTGTCCGGATGCACCGCGCGGAAGCCTAAACCGTGAAGGGTTTGGCGCGAGTGGATGGGACACCGCGAGCTTTAGAAAAAACTCGCTTTCCATGGTTTGGTGAATTCAACATTCTCGGATGTACCTTTGTTGCACAGAGCGTTCAATCGGGTAGATGGAGCATGAATTCCCAGAGGGTTTATGTCCATATGTAGAACACATATGTGTTTCAGAAAACTGAGAAAAAATTCAATCAGGAAGTAGGATCGAGCAAACAATACGAAAAACCGGTCGAAATTAGAACGCATATTTCTGGCTCGGTATTGGGGGAGGTTAGCGCCAGCAAACAGGGATTGGCGCCAGTTTTTAACTGTAGCGCTTGGCGCCAATGCTGGCGTCTAGCGCTACTGATAAATTCGGGCGCCAAGCTCTGGCCCTTGGCGCTACTTCCCACATGCCTCAGCAGCTTTCTGTGCTCGATAAAATTTTCCAGTTTCACGCGGTGTTATTTTGGTCCTAGTTGTGAAAGATATTTCTCAAATTTCCTACGTGTAAAATCCTATGTTTTTAATTCATTACGGATGGTCTTTCCAATGAGATCTTTTTTATGTATATGTCAATAATGTTAATCAAAATTACGCACATGAAATACTTAAAACGTTTCGAGTCTCATCCACTCATTCTAAAATCATTGCCGAAACAAATTCAGGAATTAAAATAAAATCCTCCCCAGTGGATTCGCCAAAAACTGTGGGGAATAAATTTCAAGCGTTAACCCCTAGCTTGAACCCCACTGTGATCATACACTAAAGTACGGTGGCGTCTAAAGGGGAAGAAGATAGAGCAAAAGAGTCGCCAACAAGTTTTTTTTAGGAACTTGTAAACCGTTCACGAGGTGAAGGTTACACCCCTTAACGTTCCAAGAGATCTTCAACTCCATAAGGTCTAGAACCAAATAAGGGTTCGGGGATGAAGGTACAAATCCAACCTAAAAGAGATTGAACATGCCTCATAATAGGCATCTACTTTATTCTGATCGTATTCATGTGCGCTTCTTGACTAACATGCAATCAATAGGTTTACCCTAAACCTGTTTATCTATGTTGGTTGAATTTAATGCACACATAAAACTATCATTGGCGATCACTTGAATTTATAATCATATTAAAACCTAACAAGATTATTAATTATCTTATTAATCATGATTACAAGTACCAATTCCCTTTAAACATGCATAGAAGGTGTGATCAAGAAATAAAAATAAAATATCAAAGCAACATAATAAATAATCATCATCATAAAATATAATCAATAATGATCATAATAATAATCGTATAAAATAATAATAATCATCATAAATAAAATAATCATCATCAAAATAATAATAATAATAATAATAATAATAATAATAATAATAATATTCATAATCATCATAAATTATAACAATTATAATTATAATCATAATCATGTTCATGTTAATATTAAAGCATAATAATAGCAAGATCCTAGGCATGATACTAAAAAGATTAATAACAAACCCTAGCATGTTACTAAGCAATAAAAAATCATATCTTTAGCCCTAACATGATACTAACAATCATAAATATTAGGAAGAAATAAAAGGCATCGTATCAATCATATTTAATATTAAATTTAACCCTAGACATGATACTAGAAATATCATAATAACGATTTTAAACATGATTTCTACATCATAATATCAATTAAACGTTAAAGCACTTAACTTTGATGCCTCGTACCTCTTTCAAATAACAAAATACACACGTTTACTAACTTTAAGGAAAATAATAATCAAAACAATTAAATTAAATAATTGAAAGAGAGATTTGGGACCAAACCCTCGGAAATTAAACCTTTCACGTCTAGGGCGAAGGCAACTTCGAATATGACTAGGTGTTTCTAGATCTTGCAAATGCGGAATTTTGTATGTGAAAACAAAGTTTAGAAAAGAGAAGAGAAAGATGAATGATTAGAGAAGAGAATGAGAGAATTAATGAATGAAAACTGATTGTAAGTGAATATAGATGAATGTAGATGAGAATTGGTTAATGAAATCGGAGTTTTTACAACGTTATTTATTAGAGAAATCAGCCAAAAAGATAAAATATACAAAACAGAGTCTGGCGCTATGAAAAACAGAGCTGGCGCCAACCTTGGCTAACTAGCGCAAGGCACCAACACTAGCGCAAGGCGCCAATGGCTGGCGCTAGGCCTGGTTCCAAGCGCCAATGCCTGGAGTCAGACGCCAAGCCTGTTTTTTAACGCATTTTCGAAAATCAGATAAGTTTGCCGTACTGGAGGTTAAAATCATATATTTTCCTCGAAAATGCTATTTGATTTTAATTAAAACTCTGAAAAGTCAACAAAAGTCAATTTATCAATGCTAATTGAATTAGGAATGAAAAGAACCTTCTTGAAGATTCTAGAAGACTAAAACCATTCCTAATTGCATTAGGAATGATAAATCATATTAGGCCCTCCCCTAGATCATTGGGCCACATATAAGGCTCAACACGGACCCAATTTAGTAAATTGGCCATAACTTCCTCAATATTCATCGGAATTGGGCTTATAATATATCGTTGGAAAGCTCTTATCAAGCCCCATCCAACTACACTACTATTGGACCCATATCATGGACCAACTAAACTGGATTGGCTGTTTTATTAAAATAATCTTTCAAAAACAGAGAGAAGAGAAAAGAAATAAAAACTATCCGCAACACTAAACCTTCCACACTTTCACTTCATTTGATTATGATTCGACGCGAAAGGTACTCATCACCGGGTTTGGTTTTGGGAGACACAAATGGGTGTCTACAGAAGCCCCCACTTTGACTGAGTTTGGAGAAAACGTAAGTTTCGAAAACGAAAGTCAAAGTATCGATAGGGACGGAGAATGATTCATAACGTTCTGCGATCCTAAATCACTCTTGTAACGCCGATACCTGCAAAACTAGCGTTAGTTAAACAGATAAAAGAGTTAAGAAAGGCGTATCTTGCACCTTCAAGCACACGTCTCTGAAAGTAACCGATTGTTGCCGCTTTATTGTTTTTGATGACCTCCTGCAAGCTAGAGAATGTCATCCCGCTTGAAAACCGCTACGCCCGTAACTGCTTCCAATTAGAAGATTGCTTCGCCTGAAACTATCCTCCTCCGCATTGATAATATTCCATGTCCAAGGGAATACTATCGAAGATTGCTTCTCTAGAAACAATCCTCAGTTGTTTGTGACAACTCTCCACAATCTAGGGAACGCCACCTTGCTGTTTCGATGTTCACTCGTCTCTGGACAAAGAGCTTCTTTTTATATGACTCCAATTTCCGCTGTGATAGTCTTCAAAAAGATCACTGCTTTTTAATCCTTAATGCTGCTATGCCAGTACGTCGGCGCTTTGCTGCTTGTGAACCAGTATGTCGACAATCCTCGTTTATTTGGGAATAGTTGCCAACACAACTCTTGTATGATGTATGACAATCTGATTTAGGGAAAGTTTTCAATGCCACGTAACAATCCATCCTTGGAAATGTTGCCACGATGAAGCGACAATCCGTACCTCGAAAAAACTTGCCAAAATCCAATCTTTGGAAAAGTTGCCAATGCTTTCGTAAACAATCTTTCATAAGAACTTTGCTACGATCGACAATCCACATCTTGGAATATAACTCTTGAAAGCAATCCACCTTGAAATTTGCCAACGCTATGCGACAATCCTTTAGGAAAATATTGCCACAATTGACAATCCGCGTCTTGGAAATTTGCAAAAAAGAGTCGACCGACAATCCACTTTGGGAAAATTTGCCACTTACTGAAATGAAATGACAATCCACGTTGAGGAACTTTGCCGAAATTTATGATGAATAGAGACCTACAACAATCCTTTGGGAAATTTTTCCATAGGGAACTAGGTGTATGACAATCCAATCTTGGAAAACTTGCCAGTGATGACAATCCGAACTGGAAAATATTGCCAAACAGAGAAGGAGCACGACAATCCACGCTTGGAAACTTTGCCAGAGATGACAATCCAATCTTGGAAAAATTGGTCGTTGAAGAAGATGCACGACAATCCATTTTTGGAAATATTGTCAGTTGGGGATGACAATCCAATTTTTGGAAAACTTTGTCGTTTAATAAGAATGCGTGACAATCCATATTTGGAAATATTGTCATTTAAGTGCTTGCTTTTGTACCGATTGTAATGAGCCAGTGTTTAAGGCGGTTAAGCTAAGTGAGACGATTTTTTGTCAGGTCAATCACTTACTACGATTGTAATCGAGCCGACTACTAATCATGTCAAATTGCTTATAGGGGCTAACTGGCGTACCAAGGAACCCGAAACTGCTGCATGAGGTCGAAATCACCTTTCTGAGAGACTTCGAGCTCTGTCGTTGATGAAATATCTCTGCCTATTCTGCTGCACCTGTATTTATTTTTTACTATAGAACTTTGCCAATCTCTTTAATCATCTTAGGGTTGACCTAAGTTTAGCATTTCTTGACTCATTGACTTGACATGACTCAAGGTATAAACTGTGATTGACTGACTCGAGGTTGACTCGACTCGATGTGACTTGTGTGTGCATAGTAATGTGATCGTGTGACTCGAAAATGCAAAAAAGCAAAATTTTCCGTCATTTTTGTGGAGGGTACCGACTTTCTCCCGAAAAAATAAAGACTCGAAAAAAGAATCGAAGTTTTCGAATGCATGTTGAATGAGCTTAGTCAAAGTTGTTTGATACTATCTCTGAAGGTGCAAGGATTAATCCATCCTAGGCTATCTCAACTGTTGATTCCATGATGAAAGTATTTGGGTAACTTAGGCACGAGGCTAAGTACTTCATACTTTGTGATGAAATGAAAATTATGATTGATGAGCGATTTTGATATGATAAGGCATGCTTCAACGTTGTGTTAAGATTTCATGACAAAGGGTTCCTAAAGAGGAAAGTATATTTAGTCATGTATCTGTGATGTGTGTGAAAGTGACACTAAAGTTAGGCCGCAAAGGCTAAGTGTGTGGAAAAATATTATTTTTAGAAGAGTCAAATAATGGTGACTCTTAGGCTAGGTAAGCTAATGATGTAGGGATCAAGCCCCCAAGTCTAGCTCTAAGTGAATAGGGATGGGCATTGGAGATCCCTTGATATGATCATGGTGAAAGTGTGTGAATGTGAATATGAATGCATGTTTATTACGGTCGCACCTCAATGTGAGGTTGCCTACGTATCCGTTAGGAATCAGGCCAAACGTAGCTCTAGCCGAACCTCGCACAAGTGTGTGTATACCTCAAAAAGGTCTTTTTAAGGGTTGTAACGTGGTTAGGCTAAAGGTTTGAAAGAAGAAGGGGATAAAGGTTCAAGACCCTAGATAAACCCCCAAGGTGTGCAACCTCGCTTTCGAATCTTTATGTTTTTATGCTTGAGTTTCTACTCTTTTTTAGCTCTCTTTTATCTTTTGCTTTAGCATCTGTTTTATTTTTATAAGCGTGGGCAATCCCGATCATGCGGTCTATCACTCACTTGGCATTCATGTTTCTCAGGCACGGTACCGAGCACTCGATAAGAGACGCAATCTGAGACATGTTCTTATCGAAGATATTTTCATATCAAAGACATTGGAACACTTGCCCTTTTGTACACTTTTATTTATTTTTTTGCTTTTTCTTATTTGTGCTATTTTAATTTTTTGAATCACTCAAGCTTTTGTTCTTTTTTTAGAATTGCACAAGTTACACACCATCCCATCCCAAGGTTAGGTAGATGTAGGTTGAAAAAAGGAGAGTCTATCGTCAGACGAGGCTCAAAGTGGTTTATGAAGAAAGGATTGCATAATTGAAGGGTGAAAGGTAATATGATGTGGCTACAAGGGGTGCCTTAAATCATCGGTATACCTTGTGCTTAATTCAACATGGATTTTTTTTTTTTTTTATATTTAATGAAATATAATGAAATGATCATATATAAGGAAATAAATGCTCATTTTATTAAAAAGGGGAAAAGGAAAAAAAAAACTACGAAATTAATCTAAAGGAAAAGATAAGGTGCCTATGCTAGACTTATTGGGGAAAGGAAAAAATGAAAAGGAAATAGAAAAAGAGGTCACGAAATCTTGTCGTTGAAGCTCACCTCCGTCTTGTGTTGTTTGCTCCGACATCATCCAGTCTTCTCGCTAGCTAGAGGCAATGGGATCTTATTTTCCTCTATGAGATCTTGAATGAGGTTTTGAAACCTGTAGCATTCATCAGTAGTATGACCGCGCCCTCGATGGTACTTGCAATGGCTAAGACATCATTATGGTCAAAGGTACTATCATTATTACTAGAGTGGGCGTTTTCGGAAGAAGAAGGATTGTCGTTCTTCTTTCCTTTCCAGCCACCGTGGTTACTATTGTTAGTAGCTTTTTGCTTTGCGAGGTCATCTTCGATCACGATACCTATGTCATAGACGGCCTTGAAAGTATTCAATTTGCGTTGATATTTTAAGTGCTTTGAATACTTTTCTTGTAGATTCTTGATAAACATCCTCACAGACTCCTTTTCGGTGGGGACCTCAATCATCTTGGCGGAAGTTTCCCTCCATTTATAAAAGAAAGAAGTAAAGCCTTCATTCTCCTTTTGTCTTAGCATCTCAAGTTGTCTATGGTCGGTTTCAACTTGAATATTGCACTTGTATCTATCAACGAAAGCGTTTACTATCGATTCTCAGGTAGAGGTTTTCTCCTTATCAAGAGAGAAGTACCATTGTTTGCAAACGGTTTCAAGAGATAGTGGGAACAGAGAGGGGAAAACCTTCTTATCGATACCCTTAATACTCATTATGGTTTCGAAAGCTCTTAAATGGAAGTAAGGGTTATCTGTTGCCTTGAATTTAGGGATGTCAGTGGCGTTGAACTTATGCGGAAGAAGTTCCTTGTCCAGCGAGACCCCTTGTGAACTCATGCCCTTAAATTTGTAGTCACTAGATAGCTTGCTCAAGCTTTCTTGCATGAGGTTCATTTGTTGTTGCTTCACGGGACCATCGATCTTGAGTGTGAGTAGCTTCAGTGTCTCAGTAACGGTAACCAATTGATTCCTAAGCTCATTGACTTCTTCTTGACTTGCCATTATCTTTTTAGCCTTCCTCTTTTGACTAATTGGTTTATCAAAAAGTGAAACTTGAATAAAGAGGTTGTCCTTGATTAATCGCCCTTCTCTCCTTGACCAAGTACTGTGGAAAAGGAATTTGGGGATATTCATTGTTCAAACTTTATTCAACATGCAATGGATGGAATAAGTGAAGAAATATGGAATAGAATGTGAAGAAAAATGATGTAGATGGAGGGATATGAAGAATTAGGAATAGGATGTACCCCCCACTCAAATGACGGAAACACCGACTCATGCATGAACCTAAGACATGGTCACAGTGATGTACTCAAAGTGTGTGCTAAGACTAGTGAGTGTAGGTGACATGTTAAGACTCGTGTCATGACCATGTGGCTAGACTATGTGACTAGACTCAAGCAAAGACTAAGTTAAGACTTCACGTATATGCATTAAACTGGATAGACTGTGGTATTTTAGTCATAACTTTTTATATGTGACTCTGATTTGGATGAAACCAACGCCAAATTAAAGATAAAACTCGAGGCTACAGATCCATTGGTTGTATGACTCATATTTCTTCCTATAACTCCGGCTATGACCAAAACACGTTGACGTTTGTGCAGTATACGGGAATAAAAATCCGGGTTGACTTAAAGGAACTATGACTCGATTTTATATTTATTTATTAGCTCAAATTAATTAATTAATTAATTAGACAATGTCCTTTAGTCATTAATTAGTTTATTTAGTCTTAACACAAGTCAAACAAACGGTTAAGAAAACATAGAATATATGCACAACAAATAATGCACAATTAGTCAAGTAGGCACAATATGATGCAATGAGTTTGCAACCTAACCATGGCTCTAGTTCTCTAAAGTTCAGGATATGGTTTAGTCAATAGAGGGTCCATGGTTAATTGTCCGGATGCACCGCGCGGAAGCCTAACCGTGAAGGGTTGGCGCGAGTGGATGGGACACCGCGAGCTTTAGAAAAAACTCGCTTCCATGGTTTGGTGAATTCAACATTCTCGGATGTACCCTTTGTTGCACAGAGCGTTCAATCGGGTAGATGGAGCATGAATTCCCAGAGGGTTATGTCCATATGTAGAACACATATGTGTTTCAGAAAACTGAGAAAAAATTCAATCAGGAAGTAGGATCGATCAAACAATACGAAAAACCGGTCGAAAAAAGAACGCATATTTCTGGCTCGGTATTGGGGAGGTTAGCGCCAGCAAACAGGGACTGGCGCCAGTTTTTAACTGTAGCGCCTGGCGCCAATGCTGGCGTCTAGCGCTACGGATAAAATTTGGGCGCCAAGCTCTGGCCCTTGGCGCTACTTCCCACATGCCTCAGCAGCTTTCTGTGCTCGATAAAATTTTCCAGTTTCGCGCGGTGTTATTTCGGTCCTAGTTGTGAAAGATATTTCTCAAATTTCCTACGTGTAAAATCCAATGTTTTTAATTCATTACGGATGGTCTTTCCAATGAGATCTTTTTTATGCATATGTCAATAATGTTAATCAAAATTACGCACATGAAATACTTAGAACGTTTCGAGTCTCATCCACTCATTCTAAATCATTGCCGAAACAAATTCAGGATTTAAAATAGAAATCCTCCCCAATGGAGTCGCCAAAAACTGTGGGGAATAAATTTCAAGCGTTAACCCCTAGCTTGAACCCCACTGTGGTCATACACTAAAGTACGGTGGCGTCCAAAAGGGAAGAAAATAGAGCAAAAGAGTCGCCAACAAGGTCTTTTTAGGAACTTGTAAACCGTTCACGAGGTGAAGGTTACACCCCTTAACATTCCAAGAGATCGTCAACTCCATAAGGTCTAGAACCAAATAAGGGTTCGGGGATGAAGGTACAAATCCAACCTAAAAGAGATTGAACCTGCCCTCATAATAGGCCTCTACTTTATTCTGATCGTATTCATGTGCGCTTCTTGACTAACATGCAATCAATAGGTTTACCCTAAACCTGTTTATCTATGTTGGTTGAATTTAATGCACACATAAACTATCATTGGCGATCACTTGAATTTATAATCATATTAAACCTAACAAGATTATTAATTATCTTATTAATCATGATTACAAGTACCAATTCCCTTTAAACATGCATAGAAGGTGTGATCAAGAAATAAAAATAAAATATCAAGCAACATAATAAATAATCATCATCATAAAATTATAATCATAATGATCATAATAATAATCGTATTAAAATAATAATAATCATCATAAATAAAATAATCATCATCAAAATAATAATAATAATATTCATAATCATCATAAATTATAACAATTATAATTATAATCATAATCATGTTCATGTTAATATTAAAGCATAATAATAGCAAGATCCTAGGCATGATACTAACAAGATTAATAACAAACCCTATCATGTTACTAAGCAATAAAAATCATATCTTTAGCCCTAACATGATACTAACAATCATAAATATTAGGAAGAAAATAAAAGGCATCGTATCAATCATATTTAATATTAAATTTACCCTAGACATGATACTAGGAATATCATAATAACGATTTAAACATGATTTCTACATTATAATATCAATTAAACCATTAAAGCACTTACTTTGATGCCTCGTACCTCTTTCTAATAACAAAAATACACACGTTAGTAACTTCAAGGAAAATAATAATCAAAACAATTAAATTAAATAATTGAAAGAGAGATTTGGGACCAAACCTCATAAATTAAACCTTTCACGTCTAGGGCGAAGGCAACTTCGAATATGGCTAAGTGTTTCTAGATCTTGCGAATGCGGAATTTTGTATGTGAAAACAAAGTTTAGAAAAGAGAAAGAGAAAGATGAATGATTAGAGAAGAGAATGAGAGAATTAATGAATGAAAACTTATTGTAGGTGAATATAGATGAATGTAGATGAGAATTGGTTAATGAAAACGGTGTTTTTACAACGTTATTTATAGAGAAAATCAGCCAAAAAGATAAAATATACAAAACAGAGTCTGGCGCACGAAAAACAGAGCTGGCGCTAACCCTGGCTAACTAGCACCAGGCACCAACACTAGCGCCAGGCGCCAATGGCTGGCGCTAGACCTGGTTCCAGGCGCCAAGCCTGTTTTTAACACGTTTTCGAAAATCAGATAAGTTTGCCGTACTGGAGGATAAAATCATATATTTTCCTCGAAAATGCTATTTGATTTTAATTAAAACTCTGAAAAGTCAACAAAAGTCAATTTATCAATGCTAATTGAATTAGGAATGAAAAGAACCTTCTAGAATATTCTAGAAGACTAAAACCATTCCTAATTGCATTAAGAATGATAAATCATATTAGGCCCTCCCCTAGATCATTGGGCCGCATATAAGGCTCAACACGAGCCCAATTTAGTAAATTGGCCATAACTTCCTCAATTTTTCATCGGAATTGGGCTTATAATATATCGTTGGAAAGCTCTTGTCAAGCCCCATCCAACTACACTACTATTGGACCCATATCATGGACCAACCAAACTGGATTGGCTGTTTTCTTAAAATAAGCTTTCAAAAACAGAGAGAAGAGAAAAGAAATAAAAACTATACGCAACACTAAACCTTCCACACTTTCACTTCATTCGATTATGATTCGACGCGAAAGGTACTCATCACCGGGTTTGGTTTTGGGGAGACACAAATGGGTGTCTACAGATTCATATTCAAGAAATAGGGGAGTTGGAGAATGCTGATCTTGAAACCGTTTCACATCACCATTATCATCAAAACTTTGTACTTTAACCTTATTTCTTGGTCCCTGCGTGTTATGCGTGGTAATTTAGATAACAATGACCCATAGAAACATAGTGTAATAAATTAATTATGCATTAACCAGTACTGTGTTTAGTCATTGCTATACAAGCAATTAATTTTACACAAGATCACCTCGCCGGTAAATACATTCGTGATGCTTTTCTTCTGCCTCTTTGATTTTGATAACTCGACCTGCATATAATTGTGTCTACGATGTCACTTTTTTAGATCAAATAGAGTTGAATATAAAAATAATAAACATAACGGTAATACGATTACCAATTCTCCAAGAGTTTGGTTTTCCTTCTCGCTAGAGCACGTTGATGTTTTTTCATGAACAAGCGTATGTTGCTACAATAAAGAGTTACAAAAAACTCAGTATACAAATTTAATTGTAAGGAATTATTCAAGTCTATTACCTTTTCCACTTGTGCTTTTGATTTGCTCTTATTTCTTTTTCTAGCTTTGAGGACGCTGAATCCTTTATTAAATGTAGTGACTAAAATATTAATGAATGATTACCAAAAATACAAAATCTAATTATTAAATGTAATGATCAATAAAATAATTAAAGATTACCTTTTCTACAATCACAGAGTTCTCTATTAATTGAATTATTGTTCTAAACCTAGGCCTCCTATGCGGCCTCTTCTCTGAATATGAATATGACGAAATCATGTCATTTGATTCGTTATTACCAGTCTTTGGTGTTGATTTTGCCTTTGGAGTTTTCAATTTGATTTCGCCTTCTCTTTTTCTTTTGTGTCCTTCAGTTTTTCCTCCTTCCCAATAAGGTCCTTTAGTGTTTCAAGACCCGGCAGAAATTGAGGCTCATTAAGACGGATATTTCGAATGCTGAATGAAACAATATCGAAGATTTTCACTTGTTCATCTTCTTTGTCGAGAGAGTTTTCCACATCTGCAGAGTGTTCCACATCTAGAGTGTTATCCACATCTAGCTTTCGCTTAGTGGTTGAGACTCGTGTACTAACAATCAACTCACCATTAGGGCTTAGGAAAGGAGACTTAGAACGATATAAAAGTGGTTGATTCGCAATGGTACCAATTGATTCTGGAACCTTGGAGATACTATTGGATAAACATTTGTTTATACTAGCAACTTCGGTAATTAGTGCAGCCAATGATACCTCCATGTTTGACACTTTATTTGCTGTGAATCTCTTTCATCTTTTCCTTATCTTTCTACAAGGAAAAAGCAATAATATTTTGAGTTTAAACTACTCATGATTCAGGAAATTGAAAATCTTTTTCGATAACATAAACCCTAGATATATGCAATTAATTTGTAGTCCAATACTTCAAATACATAATCCCTATATAAATATATGCGATCAATGTTTAAAATTGAGTATAAATTACATAATTTCATAATTAAATTATAGTACAAATATTTTATAATTAAATTATAGTACAAATATATGTAAATAAATATGTGTTGAGTACACTTACATCTACTTTCTTTTTAACCATGTTTGGTGTTCAAACACAATATTCGGAAGCCGCAAAAAAGAGTTTTCGGTGTAGAACGATGAAGATGTATAGCGTATAATAGTTTGAAAAAATTAGAATATAATATTTTCAAATTTGAAAGTTATACTGGTTTTAAAATCTTCCATAAATATTATCCTTATTATAATAATAAGATAAGAAATTAGAAAACTATCATTATTATAATTGGTGATTATAATGTTTTTTAAATAATATATCAAATGTTAAAAGATATCCTAAAAGATATAGATTCCATTTTTTTATACTATATTTTAAAATTAGATTTAGTTTAAACTTTTGTACATGTGTAGCTAAAAATATTTTGCAATGGTCGCATGTCTGAACTTTAAATTAATTGGTATGTCCAACATATTGTTGGGTCATAACTGTTTATTATTATAGATGAATACAATAGGCAATGTCTGATGCGTATGTCGGTTAATTCCTTAGATACAAACACAATTTGTAATTATGACACAAAAATTTTCGGATCAAACAGCGTTTCGAAGAAAGACTTTACGGTTTCTAAACAAGGCGTCTTGAATAACTTGGATTACCGAAATAATTGAGTTTTTTTTTTTGTGATCAAACACATGAATTTGATGTTTTTGCATTTTCCATTGAGTATTGTACAAATAAAAAAACTAATTTCCTAAAATTGACGCCGATACGCGTTACAACTCGGATTTTGCAAATTCGATATGAATCGGGACAAGGGATCTTATTTCGTTTTCTGCAACCACGCTCGACTGTAGATCTTACTGCGGTTTCTTCATCGACGCACGACTATAGGTCTTAATTTATAGAGAAATGCATCGATTGTTGAACAAATTTGAAGGTTGTTGAAGAATGCTCGATGAACAATGATGAACTATGAAGAACGTTAATGAATTTCTTTTTGATTTTGTTTTATTTTAATTATATCTTAATTTTTGATTTAATTAAAAACTGAATTTAATATTACATTTCAAAAATATAATTAAAATATTTTTGTAAAATTATTAATTGAATAATGGAAAATAAAAATAAAAAAAAAAAGAATTAAAAAAGGAAAAAACCTAACAAGTTAAAAAAAAAAAGGTAAAATCAGCCAATGATATTTGAGTATAGTGGTAGTTCAAATAAAGAGGACCACAATAGAAACATCCTTATGGTCAAATATAAAACCCCATAACTCCGCCCATATGTTCATACTCAAGATATATACGTTCTAAGAGTTTTGGTGCGTAATCTCTTTTCACTTTACGTTTTTTTACAAATTATTAAACTTGGTGTTGACTCTCAAACCTTAATCATTCAATCATAACAATTATTCAAACAATTAAATATTCCAATTTAATTCTCGAATAATTAGTGACCGCATATTATTTAATGTTGAAAACTTTTTAAATCTACGTCGGTGTCAAAGACAACTTAAATGTAGAATGCGCCACAAATCCTATCTTTCGGTGTTAGGATCACCTTAAGTGCACTAAGGCTCCAAAACATAATTTAATCCGTGTGTACAAAGACACGTAAATAGCTCATTTCTCATGCTAACATCAATAAAAATTATATGAACCATAATAAAATTCTTTCTCAATATTCCAAACCAAACTAAACATGTAGTTTAATTAAACATGCTTTCGATAATGCCATAAATAAGAGTTTTGTTCATATTCAACATGCCAAATGATTATTTTCAAATCATTAATCCATCACAAATAAATCATGCTTCATAATTCAATCACCAATATTAACCAAATCACAATTTCCAATTATAATCTAGCATGATACTACTTGGGATTAATTAAAAAATAAAGAGCAAAAACTAAGGAAAAAGGAGAGAAAAGACCTATAAAAGCAATCTAAAATCATCCTAAAAGAGAAAAAAAGCAATTTACTAGAGATACTTATGATCGTGGTCATGGTTATTCAAATGTTTCTATTGATAATTGTGATGTTCCATGTTCCATGTATAATGAATCTTACATGCCTACTTGTGCCCCCATTCCCCATTTTGATGATGCAACTCATATTTCTAATGTTAATCCCCACATGCTTTCACATGATTCCTTTTCCTTTGATACTCCTCAATGCTCATCATTTTTCCAATATTTAGAGTCTAGCTTTGAGTCTCCTCATGATCAAATTGGTGGTTCATTTAAAGAATTGGAGATAAATTCTAATTTAGAGCCTAATGAGATGAGATATTTGGAGATTATGAGAAACCAAATGGAAATACATCATCAAAAATATGCTAAGTGCGCGTATGTACCTTGAATACGATCTTAAAATCGCCACGACTAATAGAAATCACTCACTTTAAAGTCTCCTACAAACCAAAATCATAACATGGCATTAAAATCTACTCCACAAAAATTTCCAGCAATATATACTCTTATTAAGCCACTCATAATTTAATTAAAACAAGCTAAAAACTATTTTAAAACCTCATACTTTAATCCCAATTAATAGGTAGTCCAAATTCCTTAAAGAAACTTAGTTTTTTAGCATACTAACAAAAATTCTAGCAATATTAATTAATGAACTTTCTATAATTATACTTTAAAACCCTTAAATTAAAGGTTTAAACCACCCTAAATTTGATTCCTTCAATTTTTAATTATTTATAAATCTAGGGTTTCAAAATTGGAGCTTTTTAATTAGAATTAAAATTTGAAAGTTAATTTACACCATACTTAAAATTAATCATCATAAAATCATCACAAAACTCATAATTTATATTTAGATCTATGATTAAACAAAAGAAAAATAAAAAGAATATTTTTTTTAAAAAGAGGCCGAACGGCAGCAGCACCACCACGACATGGTTGGGCTACTGTCGTGTCCTACCGGTGCCGCCGTGGCTGCTGGTCGTCTCGCCGGTGGTTATGGTGGCGGTCGTTGGTGTGTGCGGTGATGGTCGGCCATGCAAAAAGGGAAAGGGGAAAAGAAAGAATAAAAAAAAGAAAAGAAAATAAAGGAGAAGGGAGAAAAAGTTTACTTTAATGGGGTATTCTCCACTATGGGCAAAGTTTAATTTGCCCAAGTGTTGAATATTTATACCCTTTTCTCTAGAAACCCTTCTTACTTAGACTTTCTCTTTTTAATCTTTCTTAATCCCTTTACTAATAAAACTTTCCTAAATTAAATCCGCACTTAATAACATAAATAATTAAATAAAACTTTCCTTTTATAAAATATTTCAAACTTATTTAAACTACATAATTAAAATGTCATAAATAATTCATTTCAAATTATTTAAATACCCCACCAAATACTTATTTAAAATAAAATCCAGAAGTTTCGTCTCGAAACTTTAGTAAACGAAACTCAAACTTTTTTCTCACTTTTTATAATATTGTTGAGCTTTTTGCCATACCTTTTCCTCTTTTGTGTCTCTTTTAGAATACTATTACTTAAAATACTCATTAAAATTGTGCAAAAAGCACAAAAATAACTGAAAATATAGCGAAAAAGAGCGAAATTCTACCGCATTCTACCCCCCTTATTAATTTTTTGGGAAATTCTCTTTGGTAACACTATAGTTTTTATATTTCTTAGTGGTAAATTGCAAAAAAAAATTATTATCCTTTATAAACTTTAACTAGTTACAATTTTTCAATGGTAAATTTAATGAAGTTATAAGCTTAACCTTAGTTAACTAAAGACTTAATGACTAATTTAACCTTAATCTTAATTCCAGCCTACTATCCAAAATCCTTTAACCTAACCCATCAGCCAGAACCACAGCCTAGAAACCATAGCCCCTAACGACCACCGCCACTGCTATCGCCATCCTACAACCCACTATCTTCTAACCCTCCACCACACCAGACCAGCTCACTAATCACAATTCCCCTTCAAACCAACCCATTCCACCATTACCCAGTCTCAACTATTGCCGCACAACCTGACCACAACCACCGTCACCCACCATCTCCAACCTCCACTCAACCTTGCTGCCCAAAACACCCCTTGCTTCACCCTGCATTACCAATCTCAGCCCTCCCAACCGCCAGTCCACGCATCACAACACCAACACCAACCAACTCACCAATTCTACCTCGCCATTCAACCTTCAACCGCAGCCCACAACCCATCGCAATCAGTGGCCCTACTGCTCTAAAATCTCAAACACCCCAACAACGGCAACAATTGGCGGCAGCCCAGCAAAAATCACGGCCACACTCGCCACCAATATAAGCTCCTTACGGCAGCACCAGTCACAAATCGCAACCAAGAACCAACCCACTTCAATTAAGATAGTAGCAGCCCGTTAGTTTCAGCATACAAAACCCCAATTCAATTAATTATCAACCTAATTTCCCAAAATTTAATTGCAAGCTAAGGTTTTATTTTTCAATTAATTTATAGGACAATATTTTAGTAACTTACCCTAAATTCAACAACAATAACAACATGAAGATCAATGGGGCCGACTAACAATTTAATTTCTGCAATTTGAAGATCCAATTACAGCAAGTGCAAAAATCGATTACTGTTAGAGAATTCTGCAAGCCCAAAGTAAAGGATGTAAAAATAAATTTGAAGGAGTACTTGCATAAATTTAGGATTTGAGGAATTATTTGGGGACGGGGTGGTGGTGGTTCAAGTGGAAGGAGAGATGCGATTGGATGAAGGTTAATTGTTCAGAATGTGAAAGATAAGGATGAACAAAGAGAGGAGGATGAAGATGATGATCACAAATGATAGGTTTAAGTGGGGGCATTTTAGGTATTTGATGAAATTAATTAAGGATATTTTAGGAATTTCAATAATTTTATTGTAAAAAATTCTTAACCATAGTTAAAAATTAACTAAATTATTTCATTAATTTTACCATTGAAACATTATAATTAATTAAAGTTTACCAAAAATAACAAGTTTTTTTGCAATTTACCACTGAGAAAAATTAAAAACTATAGTATAATCAAAGAGAATAATTTTTTTTTAAACGAGCTACCACTAAGTTGTAAAAAGTTTAATTATCACTACCACTTTAATAATTCCAGCTAGAATATCTGGCATATAGGTTCCATTTTTTTTCCCTTACCTCAAAATATAAACCATCTAAATTGATTAAATTAGCCTTCATAAAAAGTTAAAACTAGTAAAAAGTGAAACCCAAATGTCGGAGATTCTAGCCAAAATTGTTAGAGTGGTAATGATACTTAAACTTTTTACAACTTTGTAGTAGTTCTTTTTAAAAACAATTTTAATAGGTAGTTATTTTCAAAACACGTGCTTTAATTGGTAGTTGTTAACAAAATTTGAACACAAACTTTTGCATACAAGGCATGGAAAATAACAAATAGAAAACTAAAACTACTAGGCAGGATCGTAGTAAGCTTCTTACAGAAAAAAGAAAAAAAAAAAAAAAAAAAAAAAAGTACTATACTCAATCTTAATTTCCAACTGTAATATGATGGGTCATTTGGTTTATTTAATATTGCTGTAGAAACCTATATACCTTACCTAAATAATAGGCTCGCAATATGATTTCAAACTAACATTCTTTATAACTATTTTGTGCCCAATGATTAGCTACTAGCTAGCAAATTAAATAAACTTGACTTTCTCAATTAGCCTAAGAAATTTAATTATTTTAATATATTAATCTCCGATAATTTTAGAAAAAATTTTGACAAGCTAATTTACTTGGCCAAGCTAATTGTATTTTTTAGCTCCAATGATGAAGGTAGTAGCTAAAACTTTTGAAAAAATTACAAGCAAGTCCTGATTAGGGGATTTTTCCCCACCAATCACCATCTGACAAGTGGACCAATCAGGTTCCGCCATGTGTCCGTCACATGGGCCAATAGGAGCCTGCACGTGTCAAGCAATGATCCGTCCACTATGGACCAATTACGACACGACACGTGTCCTTCCCATGACACCTGGGATAACCGGTCACCTAGGCCCAACTTCCGTGGGAAGCCCAATCAGCCCAAGGTTAACCTAAACCTAGATTGGCACGTTTCCCGAGGTTATAAATACCTCCCTTAATCCTCATTAAGGGAGATTACGCAGATTACACACATTAAACTCTCTCACCTAGAGAGACCCAATCACTTTAATTTCCGCATTAATTACTCCTTAATCAAGTACTAACTTGACCGTCGGAGGTGGATCTCCAATCATCCGGAGCATCCGTTTGTTTTGCAGGTACAGGCGTCTGGTTCCAGTCTCGGAATTGTAACTCTCCCGCAGGACATCAGAAAACCCCGAAACATCTTGGCGCCGTCTGTGGGGAGAGTACTTCTGAGATGGCATCCACGTTTGTACCGGCTCCTGAAGAGAGACGTCCCCTGGACGACCCTCTAGTTCAGTCGGACCACGATACTGAGAATGAATTTGAAGTTGAAGCTCACACAGCTTCAGACGGGACCCTAAGGGCCCGACGTACCCGTCATACCGAAAGGAGGGAACGGGAACATCTTCAAAACTAGAAGCGAGCCAGCAGGCGCACCGCCTGTTCGGCAGTAGCCGACTGATGGGTCTGCTCCCATCACAAGGAACGAACTCATGACCTTCATGAGGGACTTCAAGGGAGAAATTCAAGAGTTGATCAACAAGAAGCCGCCTGCTCTGGACAAGGAGCAGTCGGCTAAGAAACCCTCCACTTCACGGAAGAGGAAGCCAGTTCAAGGGCGAGAGGCGACCCCTCATCCTAAATCTAGGAAGTGGGAGCCACCTGCCCTTGATTTCACAAAAATACCGTTTTCCTACTCCAGGAAATAGGAAACCTGTTCGTCATATTCAGGCAGACGGGTCGAGGAAAACATACACAGACGCTCGGCTACTGCTAGAGCAGAAGAAGAGTGACCGATTGTCAGAGTCGGCCTCTACTTCAAACTTCCAAGACAGTCTGCGAAATACCTCGATGAGGCATACTCAGTCGTATCATGAGAGTCAGTCATGCGGCACCTCCCGTCAGTCCGGCTTTCATAGCGACCAGGCGGTACCAAACTTACCGTTTGTACCACAACAACAGTATTTTTTACAGCCACCTCCATTTGGTGGACATGCAGCAAAAAATGTCCAACCTATGGACTGGCAGCTACGGTTGCTTAGACTTGGTGAACAGCCGTCGGCCTTCTCCAAGGAAATTACTGAAGCCGCTCAGCCGGTCAAAGTGAAAAAATGTATTAGTAGGAGCCTATGACGGTACTACTAACCCAGAAGACCATCTGATGGCATTCACCAACCTGATGTACCTTCAAGGGTTGGATGATCCCACTTGGTGCAAGTGTTTCCCAGTGACTCTCAAAGGAATCACACAACAATGGTTCGGCAACCTGCCGACTGGTTGTGTAAATAACTTCAAGACGCTTGCTTACTTATTCACCTCCAACTTCACCATGAACATCCCTTCGAAGAAGACGACCCTTGATTTAGGAACAATTCAGCAGGGCGAGAAGGAGGGGCTTCGTTCTTACATCAGGCGGTTTAACCTGATGAGAATACAGATTCAAGGGTTACCGGATGAAGTAGCCTATACTGACTTTTTCAGAGGTCTCAAAGACGGGTCGACCTTCAAATTTGATTTGGTCCGAAAGAGGGTGGCGACTCTTCAAGAGGCCTTGATTGAAGCGGAAGCTTATATACAGGCGACTGATCTTTGTAGTACGGTAAAACAGTCAGACGGGAGAAGGTCCGACAAAAGAGAAGGACGACAGAAACAGTCGTCAAACAAAGACGAGAAGAGAAAAGAGGTCTGGGCGGCTGATTCCTCTAAACAGCCGACCCAGAAAAAGAAAAAAGAATTCAAACCATACTCCCCAAAGTATGCGTTTAACAAGGATAGCCAATTTATCCTAAAGGAAATCAAGGGACGAATCTCAATTGAGAAGCCGGTCCCCATGAAGGGTTCTGCAAACAACCAGAACCAAGAAAAATTCTGTGATTATCATGAAGATGTTGGTCATCACACCAATGAATGCATCAGTCTCATGCGGTATCTGGACCGCCTGGCTGAGCAAGGTGATCTTGACACTTATGTCAAGAAATCTACGGGAACACTTCCTCGAAAAAGCAGTCGGCCAAAAAGAATCAACAGGCCGACAGTTCCGATACAGATGATGCAGTCGTCTACACCATTGCAGGCGGCTTCTCAGGAGGCGGCCCCACTATTTAGGGGCAACAAAGACAATATCAGACGGTTAGATGTAAATTCCGTTTCACCAAGAACGGCCCTCCAAATATTCATTTCCTGAGATTGTCATCACTGAAGAAGATCTAGGAGGGGTAAGAGGGCCGCATGACGACCCTATCGTTATTGAATGTAAAGTGGCCAAACAGAGAGTTGGCCGAATCCTCATAGATACCGGAAGCTCCTCAGATCTCATCAGTAGCAAATGTCTGTCGAAACTAAAATATCAGACTGATTGCATACATCCGGCATCCCTATCGTTATTGAATGTAAAGTGGCCAACCAGAGAGTTGGCCGAATCCTCATAGATACCGGAAGCTCCTCAGATCTCATCAGTAGCAAATGTCTGTCGAAACTAAAATATCAGACTGATTGCATACATCCGGCATCCCACCCTTTAGTAGGGTTTGGAGGAGGAGTCGTCCACCCAGTGGGACGAGTGGATTTTACCCATCCGCCTGGGCGAAAAAGGGGAAGGACGACACATGGTAGTCCGGTTCTTGGTAGTAGAAGAACTCTCGGCCTACAACATGATTCTGGGACGACCAACCCTGAATAATTCCAAGGCTGTTACAATCCCATCTCTTATGGTTGCTCAAAGTTTGAGAGGGATAATGGAACAGTCGGGTCCCTAAGGGGAGATCAGAGGATGGCCCGTGAGTGCTATCTCTCGGATGTCAAGCCCACTGTTATGGCCACTGGGTCGAGCGGTTGGAAAAAATAGACCTTGACAATGTCAAGGAGAGTGCGCCTGTTCAAGAAGCAGGCGGAAAGAAGAGAAAGACATCCCAGACAGGGGCCGCAAGAAAAGACAGAAAATAGCAATCATTGGCAGAGGAGCGGTTCGGATGAATTCCGCCCTCAGCCAGCTGGTGAGCATACGGACCTGATCTTAGATGACTCGCGTCCTGACAGAACAATCAAGGTTGGGACGACTGCTCTAAGGGACCTGGGTGACGACTTTCACAAACTATTGAAAGAATAACAAGGACATCTTTGCATTCGAAGTCCATGAAATGCCAGGCATTAGTCCTGATCTGGCGGTACATAAACTGGCCGTGGATCCGAAAAAGAAGCCGGTACGGCAGAAGAAGCGGAACCATGGCGAAGAAAGAAGTCAGGCGGCAGCCGCCGAAATTAAAAAATTACTTGATGCAGGGTTCATTCGGCAATGTTACTTCCCAGACTGGGTTGCAAATGTGGTGCTTGTTAAAAAGCCGAATGGCACCTGGCGAATGTGTGTAGACTACACAGACTTAAACAAGGCGTGCCCCAAAGACAGCTACCCTCTGCTAAAATTGATAAACCTGGTCGACTTCAACAGCCGACCATGCTTTGATGAAGCCTTTATGGACGCCTACTCTAGTTTCCATAAAATTCCTTTATGGGAGAAAGATCAGGAGAAGACGACCTTCGTCACTGATCAGGGGTTATACTGTTACACGGTCATGCGTTTGGTCTTAAGAATGCCCCGACCACTTTCCAGCAAATGATAAACACTGTGTTCTTTTGATCAGATTGGGAGAAATGTCGAGGCATATATTGATGATATTGATTGTCAAGTCTAAACTTCAGAAAGATCATCTGTCGGACCTCGAGAAACTTTCGCCACACTCAGGCGACACCATGTCATGCTCAATCCCAAGAAATGTGTCTTTGGGGTTGAGTCTGGGAAATTTCTCGGATTCCTTATCAATCAGAGAGGAATAGAGGCGAACCCTGAGAAGGTGCAGGCGGTCATCGACATGCAGTCGCCTCGTACCATCCGAGAGGTTCAGAAGTTAACAGGTTGTCTGGCGGCCTTGGGAAGATTTCTAAGCCGATCAGGCGACAAATGCCTATACTTTTTCCAGGCAATTAAGAAAAAGGCAAGGTTTGACTGGGGGCCGGATGCTGAGGCGGCCTTCCAGAAATTGAAAGTTCACTTGCATTCCTTGCCGAGGCTGGTCAGCCCTTTGCCCAAAGAAGTACTCTACATGTACCTGGCCGTCTCTGATCATGCGTTAAGCGCTGTTCTCCTTGCTGAAAGAGACGGTTGTCCGCTCCCGGTCTACTTTGTCAGTCATGTACTGAAAAATGCCGAGTTGAGGTATCCCTTAGTGGAGAAATTTGGTCTTGCACTCTTCATGGCTGTTAAAAAATTGAAGCCCTACTTTTTTGGCAATGCAGTCGTCGTGTATACAGACCAACCTATCAAGCGGCCACTGACCATCATGGAGTCGTCAGGCCGAATGATCAAATGGGCCATAGAAATACAGAGCCTCGAAGTTACCTTTGAGCCTAGAAAAGCAGTGAAGGGGCAAGCCTTTGCTGACTTTATTGTTGAGATGACTCGTCCTCCTGACTCTCAAGTTCCAGACCAAGTTTGGAAGGTATATGTGGATGGAAGCTCTACTTCAAAATGGTTGTGGAGCAGGCGTCATATGTCAGTCGCCAGAGGGCGACAGGTACGAGTATTCTCTACGCTTCAGTTTTCAGGCCTCAAACAATGAGGCAGAATATGAAGCTTTACTAGCCGGAATCCGCATGTGCAAGGCGGCAGGGGCAAGAAAAATAGACGCCTGTTCCGATTCACAATTGATAGTGAGTCAGTACAATGGCGAATACGAAGCAACCCATCCGGCCATGATCAAGTATTTACAGGCGGTACGACAGGCGGTCGAATCCCTTGAAGATTTTCGTCTGACCCAAGTGCCGAGATCAGAAAACAACCAGGCGGATGCACTTTCAAAATTAGCATCATCCGCCTCCTGTGATACTCCTCGAACTGTTTTTTGGAAGTAATGGAGAGGAGAAGCATTGAGGAAGAACCTATTGGAATCTTAGACAGAAGCTCAACCTGGATGGATCCAATCAGGGCATAATCTGACAAAGAGTACCCTGTCGGATGATCATCAATAGGCGCAGCACTGAAAAAACGAGAAACCAGTTTTGAAATAATAAAGGGAGAACTTCACCAAAAGGGGGTACCTTCAACCCTTCTTAAAGTGTGTTTCTCCAGAAAAGGGACGAGAGATACTAGACGATCTTCACTCTGGTTACTGTGCTTCCCATATAGGCGGTAGGACGCTTGCTCAATGGGCAAGGCGGCAGGGCTACTTTTGGCCTACTTTAGAAGCAGATGCAATGGAGATGGTGAAAAAATGTGACAAGTGCCAAAGGTTTGGCAAGCTAATTCACCGTCCGGCTACTGACCTCACTACCATTCATAGCCCACTACCGTTTGCTAAGTGGGCATGGATATTCTGGGTCCATATACGTCTGCTACAGACGGAAGGAGGTACATACTTGTTGCCTTCGACTACTTCACTAAATGGGTAGAGGCGGAGGCTGTAAAGGGAATCAAGACGAAGGATGTAATTTCATTCATTTGGAAAAATGTCATCACTCGGTTCGGGGTTCCATGTCTATGGTTTTTTATAATGGTCCCCAATTTGAGACGCCTGTTCTCAAAAGCTGGTTGGGTGACCAAGGAATTGCACACTACTTTGCATCTGTCGGCGTCCACAAGCAAACGGCC